>NC_143514.1:37205207-37359884 GCF_031878675.1 Megascapheus bottae | reverse complement strand
TGTTGGTCTTTGTTAATCAGAGTTCTTCAGGAAGAAGATGAGAATACGAAGCAGTAAGGATGTTTATACTGGATATGTCTTATTTACACTTCTAATTTTTTTCTTCTCTTCTCTTTTCTTCCTTTCTTTTTTTTTTAATCATGGGGCCTGGGTATTGTCCCTGAGCTCTTCAGGTCAAGGCTACTGCTCTACCCCTTGAACCACAGTGCTATTTCAAGTTTTCTAGTGGTTAATTAGAGATAAGAGTCTCGGGGTCTTCAGTGCCCAAGCTGGCTTTGAACCTTACTAGTCAGATTTAGTGAGTAGCTAGGATTATAGGCATGAGCCACTGCATCAGGTCTACACTTCTAATTTCTAGTGAATTTTTTAATCCAGTATTTTAACTAGTTTTATTATGCCCAGTCAGGTGAGTGAGGCCCTTTCAATTAGTTATTGTAATATTCTCATTTAAAAATTTAGCTTTGTTTCAATTTTTATTATTTTTTATTATTGGGGTAATGTATAGAGGAGTTACAGTTACATTCACCAGGTAGTGGGTGCTTTACTTCTCGCACATTGATACCCCGCTTCATGTTTTTGTCTCCATTCCCCTCCCCTGACCCCCTCCCAATCATCTTGTTTTCCCCCCTTCCCTTTCCTATTTTAATCAAACAAATAAGTGTATGTACAATACACAAGACAACAAAGTCAGATACAGTAACAACATGAGATTAACCAAAGGGCAAAAAAAAAAAAAAGAGAAGAGAAATAACATAGTACATTAAGAACCACAATCACACAAGATAAAGCTCTTGTTGAATGTCTTATTACAGAGAGAAAATACATAATGAAAAGTGAGGAAATTATGCAAGTGAATGTGGATGCTAGGTGATTCACATACTTCACAGAAATGAACAATTCTCTTAATTCAGATGGTAGTTACTGGTTTAAAAGAAAAGAATGAAAGTAAAGAATCCTGCTGTAAAAGTTTATTTCTCATAGATTTTTCATATCATTATCATCCTTTATTATTTCAAGGAAAACATAAAGGAAATTTCATGTAAGTGGACTAATAAATGTCAGAGAATTTAAAAAATCAGTTAGAGGTAAATGCTAAAGAGAACTGTGTTCACTCCTTTGTTTAAATGTTTTCATTTGGGAAAGCATAGTTACTTTGCATAAAAATGTTTATTCTATTCACATGTTTATTATCATTTTTAAACAATTTTGGGCGGGTGTCATAAGGCTTGAACCCAGGGCCTGAGCCCTGTCCCTGAGCTTATTTGCTTAGTGGTAGCACTCTACCACTTTGAGCCAGAGCACTGGTTTTTCTGGAGATTAATTGGAGATAAGAGTATCACAGACTTTCCTTCCCAGGCTGAATTCAAACCGCAATCCTCAGATCTCAGCCTTCTGAGCAGCTAGGACTTCAGATATGAGCCACAAGCGCATGAGTATTTGAAAGTTCTTGCCCAAGAATATAGGATGGAAGATGCTAAAAGACATAGCCCATATAAACAAGAATTCTTTGGGCCTATTAGCAATTTTAAGAATATGGAAAGAATTTAAGATCAACAAGCCTGAGGCTTTTTGCTCTATATACGTCTTAGTTTGGATACTGAAATTATAAAAACTATTGGGTAAGTCATGTTCTACCTTCAGTACAGTTCTGCTTCATGCAAATAGATTTAGATTTGCATGCATGATAAAAAAAGATACTGCATCTTAATAAATGCTATAAGCAATAATAAGCCATCTGTTTCTAAAGCAAGCAATAAGTTAATCACTTTTTTTACCTTGGAAAATATAGAATTACGAGATCAAAAACAGAACTAGAGATGAAATTGAATTATAATTGTTTAAGCAGAATCCCAGATCATATGTAAAAAGTGTTTCAAACATGATCAAATAATCTATCTATATATGTATCTATATGAAACATTATATCTATAACTCTTGGGCACTGAAACCTCAAAGTGTTTGAAATATTGAGTTAGAATTGTTAAGATCAGCTACAGGAACCATAAATATTATTTTTATACACAAGGTATATTTCAATATTTGAGATTTACATTTGGCAATTTTTATATTAAAAACTGCTTAAATAATTCATTCTTCTATGGTTTTCATAATTGAAATGGATCTCCTAATTTTTGTGCCAACTTTAAAATTAGAGGGTTTTTTTCTGTTGAAGCTCAGTATGTGTTGAGAATTTTCAACAGCACCAAGGATTTAATGTCAAATTAGAAAATGATTAACAACTTCTTGTGTTGCTTCTATTCCAGACTCACTGTTTAGTGATTCACTGGCAATATCTAACTGAAGGCCCTATTAGCCCAATTTGATATGTCTTACCTCCCCATCAATACATATAGACACAAACAGATGGAAGTCACCAGATATATGTGCCAAGGTGGTAATTCAACTATATTTAATGCTTATCAATATATGATAGGCAAATCACATATTTTATGAATTATTCCTTGTATTTGGACATAGAATTCTCCGATTACTGTTCACATGACAGCTTTCCTTTCATGAGAAACTGCGTACTGATTCTGCTTTTTCTTACTTTTAGAGTCCTTGGATAAAACTAGTGAAAACTCAGCCCATGTAATGTGTATATGTAAGAGGTCATTCTTTTCTGGAGTATAGAAAAATCTAAAGACTTCCCCAGGGATAATTTGTTATCACTTATTTCCTGTAGGCTCTGAGATGTGAAGTGACAGGGCAATTACATCCATGTTACTGAAACAAATTTCATGGACAAAACACTTGTGGACTCTGCATACAAGTTAGACTCACAATACTAACTTATAGCTATCTGCCAGTTATTACATTATTATCCCATGTTTATATTTCATAGCATTATTTAGCTGATTCTTTTGCCATATTGTCCTGCTTGGAGTACAAGTCTGAAATCTTGTCTTGAGCATGAGCACTTCCAATCCTTATTGCCCCCAGGCAAGAAAATGCAGACAAATATAGTACAGACAAATATGGTGCAGGCAAATGTTTGTAAGCCTAGGTTACTGTCTTAACTCCTCCTACCAACCAATCCACCTAGAGCACATCAATTCTCATCTCAGAGCCATTAATCCCTCATCTGTGAAATGGAGATGACTTCCCAGAGGCTCTTGTGAGACCTGGTGCTAATATCAATGTGAATTACTTAGAACAAACAACTCACTTATTTTTTATCCTAGGTTATACCCATCTTTATGGCTACAGTTGATATAACATTTTTCTTTAAAAGAAAAGAAATCTAGTACTTATTTTCAAATGTGGTAATGGTACAGTCTCAATCCAGTTGGGCTTCTGTAGTAACAACAGAAATTTATTTAAACAACAGAAATTTATTTTTTTCTCTTAAGTCTAGAGGCTGCAGCAACCAGGAGGAAGGTACCTGCAAGGTAGAATTCATTCTGAGGATTTTTTTTCTTTTGGCATGTAACTGCCATGCTCCATGTGTTCTCCTGACCTCTTCTTTGCACTTGAGAAGAAAGAACAATAACAAGTTCAGGTGTGCCATTTTATACAAGCACAGGAGCATCAGGAGACACTTATTACCAGGACTTTGTCCAATCCCAATTCCTTGCCAAAGGCTACATTTTAATACAGTCACCTTGGGGTTACACTTCAATATAAGCATTTTTCCAGAAAACAATTATACAGACTGGGGATGGAGCCCTTACAAACGCCAGGCCAATACTCCACCATGAGCACACCTATAATGTTTTAACTCAAGTCTCTCTCTCTCTCTCTCTCTCTCTCTCTCTCTCTCTCTCTCTCTCTCTCTCTCTCTCTCCTGTCTTTCTCTTTGCATTACATTCTTCTCTACTAAATTTCAGTTAAGCCAATCACAATCCTTCAGAGACAACGTATTTGTCTACTGTTCACATACAAATAATCAAAATAAGAAAATATCCCAGAATGACTTCTATGTGTTTCAGACACATTATTCAATTTGACACTTTTATGCATTTTTATTATTTTGTAAAAGTGACACACAGAAGATGTTACAGTTATATAAGTCAAAGAAATAGTACATTTTTTTTTGAACAATGTCACCAAGATTGTTATTTTCTCCTGGGTCATTTTAAGGAAGTACTATCTCTATATCAAAGGTTTAGCATACATGCATTCTGCATGGAAATTCTGTATACTAGATGTTATCAAATTGGTAAGAAGACTTAGTTGATAGTAGATTAAGGCCATTCAGATATTAAGAGCCACATCAGAATTGGAGTCAAAACCTATCAGAACATTATCCTCTAAATTACATGACTTTTTTCCATTAAGATTTAACAATGAAAGGTCAAAGCCATTTATTTTTGTTTATTAGTATCTCCATTAATACTAGATTTAATAAGTATCAAATGGCCATAAATGATGTTAAAATGAACTTAGAGACTATATGTTTGCCATCCTTCTTCCCCATTAGCTAGATAATTGAAGGTTAATGATGCAATAATATTTTCCTAACTGAGGGCCTTATGAAGACCAAAGTGAAATGGAGAAAAATAGCCTTGCCACTGGAACTAATACTTAAGTGAAGCAAGCACAATTTTATATAAATACATTATTTTAACAGCTATTGATATATCTCTGGAGTGAGTTTAAATGTCCCTCTTTAATATCCTTATTTAAAACCTTCCAATTTAGCATATACTTTCTGGATCAGAAGTTTCTACAATACTTGGGAGCTGATTATGAACTTAGCATGTGATCACAACCCAAACTATCAAATCAGAATCTGCATGTTAGCAGGTTCTCCTGCAGGTAGTGCAGGAACTGCAGTTTAAGAAGTATCACTTTAAAGTACTTTATACTTTCTTTTAACTCGTTTTCACTTTTATTGTTTACAATTACAGATTAAAAATATCTGAAGGTAATCTTTCTCTACTTTTTATTTCATTATCATCAATGCCTGTAATAACTGTTTTCATGACAGATTCTATATTAAAGCAGCTGTAGCGACATATAACATGAAAGTCTTAAATAAAGCCAACTAGAACTTGAAGAGTTTGAATTTTTGAAATTTCAGAGATCATTTAGCAAAGTGCTATATATTGAATAGCTCTCCTTTGTAACTGAAAGATATAAAATACATTTAGATTCTATATTATTAAATCAGGTTAGAGCCTCAGACAGGAACAATGTTGCCTTTGTAACACAAGGAGTTCTCATTTGAAACTAGTATATGCTTATATAGAGAAAAACTAATTTAAAAATTTTCTAGTGTACATTCAGCATATAGAAAGGACACTTCTAGATATTGAACAGTGTAGAGTTTTCCTGCACCAGACAGTTCCTTAATTTTCTATTGTTACTGAGTTTTCTATAACTTAACCCTAACACATCTATCTGGAAGTAGAATCAGAATCCACAGGTTAAAGCACTCAGTCCTATAAGACTATTCTCCACTTTGAAGCCAATCATCTCAGACATTTCTGGATGGTCATCTGATAGCTCCCTCTTTGGATCTGATATTTAGTAGAATGACTCAATGACTCAAGACAAATCAGGGAAACAAGCCAACCAATATATTATAAAGGACATTGCAAAGAGTGCAAGGAACAACCTTATCAATGACCTTCCATGATGAACTTAACCTTCAATCCTCTCCCTTTCCCAGAAGTCAGAGTTGTTTTCCTATCAAGGTGCTGCTAGCCTAAAGCTATGCAAGAGCCCTCAGCCATAGATCTTCTCACTCATGGACAAAAAGGCACTTACTACTCTGGAAAAGCCAAGAGTTTTAGGAGTTCTGTGTCAGGAACTGGTTGCATATTAATTATAAATTTCTTATTATAAATAACAGCATCACAGGTACCATGAAAAGAACTCTGCATTTTGAAATTGTATAAACAAAAGTCCTTAACAGTTGAAGGAAATGTGAACTTTAAAAATCTTTAGAAATCATTTATTTTAATGTTGAGGACATTTACTGCAAGTTATAAATGCATATGGAAATGGAAAAATAGTATAAAAAACAAACAAACATTGATTTAGCACATAAGAAACATTAAGAATTCAAGTTGCTTTGGTTTGGTTTGTTTCAGTAAAAACTTATCAAAATTAGTTTGAACGGTGCTTGCCTTGGAAGTTTATATAAGCTACATAATATAGTGAATACCGATTCCATGCATTGATGAATTATTATACTCCTCTTAACTTTGGACCCCCTTCTAAAATGTTATCCTTCGTACTTTCAGTGTCATGAACTTTCTGAGATCTCTTTTAGCATGGAATTTGTGTCAGTATCATATCCTCATTTATGGGCATAAATTGGCCTCCACTAAGTACTTTGGCAGCTTTCTCTGGGATTCTCCAGTAGTAATGTTCTCTCTTCCTTCTATAATTCTATTTATGTCCAATTCAGATCTTGGAGAGTTATTTCACAGTATGCTAGAGGTTTCTGCTATACTTCACACATATTACTTGATGATGCTTCCCAACATTAGGGTTGAATATTTTCAGAGGCTTTTTTCTTTAATGTTTCCTATCACATTTCATCCAGAAGCAAGGCAATAAAATTGCATGTGCATCAGTTGTGGCAGGAAGAGCTTCTTCAATCTATGTGTAAGGTAATAGGCTTTAACAACTGAAATAACTCTAGAGTCCATTGGCTGGGTTAATGAAGTTGTCTTCAGTGATAAAGAGCAGATCTTCATGTTTTATTTAAACCACCAAGAGAAATAGGGTGAGCAAGAACATTATCCAGGAGCAGTGGTGTTTTAACAGTTAAGTTATTTTTGCCTGTGGTATCTGTCTACTGCTGGCAGGCAAGGAAGGAATACAATGACATGATTTGCTATGTCTGGTGAACTTAATAACAGATGTGCATGATCTGTCACTGTCAGAGTGGTGGAGCTAGTCATTGATTGTGGTGTGAAATCTCTTATTCACATTGTGATTTGTGCATCAGAGAAACTGTGATTCTTTATGCTGGTCCTCACTACTAAAAAACCCAGTGCCTGAAATGTAAACCATGCTTTTGAGGGACTAGTGTGACTTAATGATATGATCACTGAAATCTGTGGAAAATAGGACTTCACAAAATGAGGGCTCACTTACTGTGTCAAGTCCAACTTCAAAACATGTTTGTATAAAAGAAAGGAAAAAATAGAACATTTACTTGATTTTTACAATTATTTAAATACCTTCCCCGATCTCAACTTCTAAATAAACACCTAATTTTTTCTTTACATTAAAAAAACTTGGTACTTTAATGAATACTTGCTGAGAACATGATCACAGTTTATTGGTAGAGCTCTCTTTTATGCCTTTCTCTGAAGTTTTATAGAGAATATTACACATATAAGACACAGTGGTAGGCTTTTATGAGGTTAAAAATTAAGTGAGATTTCCACCTGTACTGATTCATGGCCCACATATACACTGAATACAACAGCTATGTCTACCTAGCCCTCAAAAACATAACCACTCCTGTGTATGAGGGGAGGGTCTCTAAGGATTTAAAAGCAATTTTAATTATACCTACATTTTAACAAGAGGAAAAAATGCTGAGCATGTGTTTTATGACGTGTTCCTCTGTTTTATATTTAAAGTATCTCTTAAAATATTCAAAGCAACTACCACACAGTAGAAATTATATATATTTTTTTTCATTACAAATATTTAAAAACAAATTGAGGCTTAGAGATGTTTTATGACTTATCTATATCAAAGGAAATATTTCCCTTGATCAGCTTTTACCTAGGAAGTATTATTCCCTAAATTATATGTCTCACTATAACTGATTCTAATCAACTGAGCCTGTTAAGATTTATGAACCTTGTGTGACCTTGACCTGAATCAGACTACACCTGAGTGCAAGTAGATATTTTCCTGGCCCAGGAACAATGAGATTTATCTAACTGACCTCAAACTTACAAAGTCCTTCCACTTTTCCTATATTGTTAAGCTTGGGTCCTTCAAGAATCTAATCATCATGACCTACTGCAGTCATCTCCCTACCAAACTAACTTACTGAATTTCTTCCCTCAAATACCCCTTTGTCTGGCAGCTCTGTGTTTCATTTCAGTAGTTGTCATTTTATTTGATACCCAAAATCATACATCAAGTAAATGATAGACTTGGTGCAGAAATCCTTTCTTAATGATTCATTTCAACTCATGTGTTTGATTTCTGTATTCACTTTTTAACTAAATGATGAGAACAAATAACATTCAAGCTAGCTAATTGCTAGATAGCAATTTAAATATACTCTACCCCAGGCACCCTTTGCTTGTCAGCTACTTCACAGGGGTGTTGAAATGTTTTGTTTCTTGTGACAATACAGGGTACATATCCACCATTAGTTTCTGTAGACTGGGCTAACGTAGGTAAGCATGGAGAGGTAAGGATGGTTACAAACTAGAGACCATCTAAAAACCTATACCTATTTGAAGACAACAGTTGTCACTCTGTTTCCAGTACTTTTTGGAGAATAGAGGCCCAGAATTGCCATGGTGGAAAGAGGCACCAAAGTATGGGTCATCATATAAATTTCACTACAGCATATAAACCTGTCTAATCATACAAAATGCATCTCAGAGCTGAAAGGTCTGTAGTATCTCCTGAAGATGTACAAGCTAAAGTGGCAAGAAAACGTGGTGGATCCATTGTCACTGGACCCAACTTTCTTTTTGTGAGGCTTAGTGTAGGTTACTTTTTGCCTGTGAAGTATTCATTTTCTTATCTGTAAAATAGGCTTTTAAAAATCAGATAGCTTATACAGTTGTTAAAAGGAAAGTTAATGGGGAGGGAAATGGGTACCAAGACATGTGAAAGGGTATCAATGTATGTGAATTAATGCACCTTCTATCTGGCAAATATCATGTAACCCTTTTACTAATTACAATAAAAAAATAATAAAAAAGAAGAGTATTTAAGGTCGGAACTTGAAATAAACTGGGCTGCAGTCTTTACCTGGGCTGCAGACCTCCCGGACCCCCCCCCAAAAAAAAGGAAAGTTAATGGAGTGTTTAGTAAAATATGCAACATTTCCTTGGCATTTAAGTTTACTATTTTCCTTCTTATCCTCTCTTCCTTGGGCCTGCCATCCACATTCTTCCACCTATCTAATCCCAGTTACACAATCCCAGTTATAGGACTTCATTCCAAGAATATAATTTCTTAAAATCTAGCTGTAAATAACACCTGTGTTATAAATAAGGGACAAGACAGCATTCTGTCATTTTTAAGAATCAGTTAAATTTTAAAAGAAAAAATTAAGCATATTAAAATAACCAAATGAAATGATGTCTTTGATGACATTGAGCTGTTTGACTGAACTGATTATATAATTTATGTAATAATAATAGGGACTTTTTGTTTGCCATTTTACCTTTTAGAATGCCTAACTACTGTGTTTTGTATTTCAGTTTATCTTTACTAGAAGAATTTGACTGTAGCTGTAATGAACTCGAGTCAATACCTTCAACTATTGGTTACCTTCATAGTCTCCGAACATTAGCGGTTGATGAGAATTTCCTTCCAGAATTACCTAGAGAGGTGAGGAACAAATTTGTTTTCTATCAATAAACTTTTAATGTATCTTCTCTGAAATACAGTCTTAGCAGGTATAATAGCACTGTGATTCATGAATTCAGCTTGAAAAATATAAGAATTAATTGTGAGTATGTATATTCATACATATATCAATATATGTACAGATATTATATTACAGATATACGTGTGTATATATACACACATTTCTGTCAGCTTAGAAAATGTACCTGATTTTGACTTCAACTTTGCATGCAGCAAAAAAAATTATATAGTTTTATTGTAATTAATAGAAGGGTTACATTATATTCACCAGATAGAAGGTGCATTACTTCACATACATTGATACCCTTTCTCATGTCCTGGTCCCCATTTCCCTCCCCCTAACCCCACACTTCATCTTGTTTTCTCCCCTTCCCTTCAAATAACCAAATATGCATGCATATATACAATATATCACATAGCAAGGAGAAATACTGTGACAATATGAGCTAGCCAAGGGACAGCAAAAGAGATGAGAGATAATACAATACATTAAGGACAACAATCACTCATTATATGGCTTTTGTTTCTATATCCTGGAGGTCCTTTCATTTAGCATCATATTATATGGCCTTATATATCTAGGTTTTGTTCAATTGTAAATCTCTGCTAGGAGAGCCCAAGGTTTCTACTGATTATGACAAATGAGGGAAACCATTGAGCCTATGTTCCTTTGAATCTGGCTTACTTCATTTAATATGATTTTTTCTAAGTCTTTCCATTTCCTTACAAATGGGGCAATGTTGTTCTTTCTGACAGCAGCATAGAATCCATTGTGCATGCAGCAAAATTTTAACTTATGTGTTTGCTTATAAGAACAGTTATAAATAACACTTTTGCATAATTATATTTTAAATGATTATTTCACTAAAATTATTTGCAAAGCTGCTGCTTCTGTTACATTACTTTAACTTCAAGATCTACCAAGAGATTGTTTTATCTCCACCTTGGATTTTGTTTTTTTAGTGGCAATAAAACTATGGAGTAAATTTGTGACTTAATATTATCTATTAAATGTTTCCATACAGGCAGCACAATAATCATTATTTTAGAACAATAAGTTTAGTTAAAATGACAAATACCATTTCAATGTGAATAGAATTGGCTTTCCCAAACTAAATATGAAAATAGCTGTGCATTGTGATTCTTTATTTTCGTTTGTTGCCCATAGATTGGAAGCTGTAAGAATGTAACTGTTATGTCACTGCGCTCCAATAAGCTGGAATTTCTTCCTGAAGAAATTGGACAGATGCAGAAACTGAGAGTGTTAAATCTGAGTGACAATAGGTATTCTAACAACATTTGGCAATTTCATATTATTTAATAAAATCAAATTGTAGCTGGCTGTAATTCTAAATACGTTTCTGAGTTATGTGGAGTACAAGTACACTGCTTTAAGTAGACAATGGCAGAGGTTGAATTATCTTTAAACCAGGCATTTCTAAATCTTTTTTATTTTATTATATTAAAATCATGTTGTTCATTGCAGTTTTATAAAGTCCTGGTGCCCACACATATATGAAAAGCCTTTCATATACTGATTGCACAGTAAAATATAATAAAAACATAATTGAAGTAAAACAGCTATAAAATATATTAATAAAAACATGTGCAAACAGAGGCATAATGGTACATTCTGGCATTCAGCAATGGGAAAAGCTAGGAGCAGGAAGATCACAGTTCCAGGCCAGCCCAGGCAAAAATGCTAATAATACTCCCATCTCATCACAGCTGTGCAGGAAGCACAAATAGGGAATTGTGGTCTTGGTTGGCCTACACACAAAGCAGGATCCTAGATAAAGAGTCATGAAAGCAAAAGGGATGAAGGCATGTACAGCATCTATCTAACAACCAAGAAGACCTGAATTTAAACCCTAAAAATGCTCCAAACATATTTTAATCATATTTGTATAATCTGTCAGTAGTAGTACAAAGCAATTACTGTTCAACAAATTGGTTTATAGGTACAATACATTTTGATCAATGTCACCTCTTTCACTAAGCCCGCATCCCTCCCAGCTCAACCTTATATACATTTATTCATACTACAACTCACCTGGAAATTTATAGATTTCAATGTCACCAGAGGACTAATAAAAGTACTGCCAATGAGTAAGGACAATCAAATAGCTATTTTCCTGTTCAGGAGAGGATCAACAGATGAGAACAGGTCCCTTTTCTTATTTTAAAAGTGTTTTATTTGTAGATAGGCATGCATAAAATCCTGAAGCTCTAAAATTCATTTGTGTTTTCATTTCTCTATAAAATAATTGATCCTCAAATAGGAAATGATAAAAGTAAATATTGACTAAACTTAAGTAGTAGTTTGGTAAAGCAATTGCAAAATTCCTGAACTCTCTTTCTCCAAGTTTTTGTCAGACAAGTGATAGTATAAGGAACTCAGATACCTGACAATGCAACTATCCACGTGACCCTTACTGAGATCCTAGCAAATACTCATAGAAGCCTCAGGATAAGCATGGCAGTTCTTGCTTCTTTATTTATTTAAGGGACAAGTGATAGGGATTTTAAAACACAACCAGTTAGAACCTAAATAATATTTCCTCAGAGAAAATTAACATTTTATTAACAGGTTTAGAGCCTTACAGATCAATCAAGACCTTGTACATCATGAGTAAGTCACGCTGAGCCAGGCATTATAGCTCCTGTCTGTTATCTCAGCTATTCAAGGTAAGGCGTTTGGGAACATCACAGTTTGAAGCTAGCTTGGGAAAATGGTTAGCAAAGCCCACATCTCATGTGCCAATACATGCCGTGTTCCTAGTCATACAGCATCAACAGGATCAAAGTCTAGCCTGGCCTGGGCCAAAAATAAAAAACAAAACAAAAAGCAAAAAGAGCAACAGACCTTTCCAAATAAATAAAAATTAATAAAACCAAAAAGGCTGGAGTCTTGACTCAAGTGATTCAGTACCTTGCATAGCAAGTGTGAAGTTCAGAGTTCAAATTCTAGTACTGCCAAAACTGAAAGTTAAAAAAACCAAAACCAGAAAACAAGGAATGAATCATGTCATACCAGTGTTCTCCCAGTGACAATGGGAATGCATTGAATGTTGTATTGGACTTCCAGGAAGACACATTAGAGGTTTTTGTCTGCTTCTTCTTAGAAATGAGCTTTATCATCATCACCTATGTTATTAGTATTTTCTTGTTTGCAGATTGAAGAATTTACCATTCTCCTTTACCAAACTTAAAGAACTTGCAGCATTGTGGCTTTCTGACAATCAGGTACAAACACTTTCTATTGCCCAAATTTATTTTGTTCATTAGGATAAACTATAATTGAAACTTCAGATTGCCAAACTGTTCCCAATAGATACTTTAGACAGTTACTACAAAATATAGATTTTTATCTTTTTTGAGAAAGACTATTATTAAAATTATCAATTCAACTATTGCTGTAAGTAAAACCATATTTAAAACTATATCCTTTCCAAGTCCCTATGTCTAATATGTGCTTCATTGTCAGAGATACAATACACAAAAGTTATCCTTTTTCTAGCATTTTAGCTCCTGGTAGCACACAACTTGTCCTTAGAGAGTATACTTTAATTATATCTCAGAAGATAAAAAAAATATCTGCAAGAGGGAATTATTTTATCCTCTTACTTTCTGTCTTCTCCTGCTTTTAATTATGATCAACCTCTGTCTAAAGCTTTAAGAAATTCGCTGATACCTTTTGGTAATTGTTATCAGCACTTTGTGAAATTATTTGAAAATTATTTTTATCTCCATTAAATATATTTTGATTGAATTGAGTGTTAATGAATACTCTTATTCAGTAACAAGAAACAATTGGAGCCATCTAATTTGCCACCAGAAATAGTGGCAGAATTGTGACATAGTTTATTAGTCATTGTTTTTTTCTTTGTTCTTAGACTTTTCAAACTCCAATCTCAAAATACTAATGGCCAAATTAAAACAATTCATTTTGATTAGAATTTATCATTATTTCCTAAGCATAAAAATACCATTACTGGTAAATGAATTGTTCAAACATCTAGATATTTGGATACTTTGTGAACAAGTAAAAATTTTAACCGGGTGTGGTGGCTAACACCTGTAATCCTAACTACTCAGGAGGCTGAGATCTGAGGATCACAGTTCAAAGACAGCACAGGCATTAAGGTCCATAAGTCTGTTATCTCCAATTAACCACCAGAAAACCAGAAGAGGCCCTATGTCCCAAGGGATAGGGTGGTAGCCTTGAGCTAAAGAGCTCAGGGACAATGCTCAGGCCTAGAGTTCAAGTCCCATGAGCAACAAAAAAAACTACTGTTACAAATCACAAACATATGCATGCAAGATAATGTTTGTTTTCCTGTAATTAATTTATACCACTTTTCTTCATTTACTTGGTAAAAAATTAATTGTTATACACATCCAAGTCTTATCAACTTACCAGTAAGCTATAGATTCCCACAGCATCTATAGGTCATTCTAGATGAACTCATTTCAGGAATCATTGTGAACTACACTAATGGAACAGTAACCACCCCTTAATAACATGATTTATTATCCTTATGGTATTATGAACACAGCAGTTACTGTGTACTATTCAGACAGTTTCATAAGACATGGTGGTTTTCTATTAGTGTCTTGAAATAAACACATTGAAATACATTAGTAATATGGCCATTTCCAATATACATATTAATATGGCCATTTCCAGTACATATATATATGAATATTCATTTTTTACATAACCTTCTAAGAAAAAGTTGAAATCAAACTAATAATGGAATCAAATGTGATAATAAGTATATCAGATAGATACAATTTGTTCATCTGTATGTAGACTTTGTCTTTGGTTATGAAAGTATCTCTGAAAACAAAAATGAATGCTATGCTTCAACCTAATTAAAACCTTAGATGACCTGTGTAGTGTGAATTTGATAGCAAGTTACATTTGTCTTCTAGCTCAGCTGCCCATGAAAATGAATAACCATATAGAATCCTATTAAAAGCTTACTTAGCTGAGCAATTTAACATATTTTGGTCTCTGCAGGATTAAAACTGACATTGCACAGTTGAATAGGTTTGGTAAGTTTTGTAAAATAGCATGCTAAAGAAGAACAAATCCTCACTATGACAAATAGTAGAATTTGAAAATATTCTTCAGCAGTAGTGTTATACTCTGATTCCTCTTTTACATTCCCTTATTTTTGATCATCCATTCATCTCTGTGACGTTAACTATTGATCAATATCTAATGTAAAATGGATGTCTTCATATTGTTCTTTTTGTCATATAAACTGTACCTTCTTCCTTTTAGTCCAAAGCTCTTATCCCTTTACAAACGGAAGCCCATCCAGAAACAAAGCAAAGAGTGTTGACCAACTACATGTTTCCCCAGCAACCTCGTGGTGATGAAGGTAAGTTGTCAATAGAGGTTTCTTTTGTATTCCTCATGACTGTGGATAAGACAACTATTTTTAATATAATCTCTGTAGAGAAAATGATAATAGATATATCACTTCAGCAGTTCATGGAAGCATGTATATATCCTCTTTGTTAAGTACGATACTAAAAATAAAACTCTTCCTCTTTATGCCCTACATGAAAATAATGTTGACATTTAGAAGCAACTTCTTTTGATCAATTGCCACACATAGGATGAGTTAGCCAACTGCTGTACCCAGATGACTTCAACAAGAAGAGAGCAGTCAGTCTGCACACCAGTGGCTCTTTCCTGTAATCCTAGCTACTCAGGAAGCTGACATTTTAGCATTATGGTTCAAAGCCAGCCTGGACAGGAAAGTCCTGAGACCCTGATCTCCAATTAACCAACAAAGAGGCAAGAGCAGAGACAGAATGAAAGCCAGAAGCTCAGAGACAGTGCCTAGGCCCTGAGTTCAAGTCAGAGAGAGACAGACAGACAGAGAGATAGAGAGAGAAAGAGAGAGAGAGAGACAGAGAGAGAAGAGAGAGAGAGAGAGAATCATAACATTTGTATTGGAAAATAGGATTGGATTAGTTCCTATGTGATCTTCAGTCCCAAATTATTTCAAATTATGAATTAACCATAAGGGTATGACTTTCAAATAAAGACCACTTTTCTTTTCCAAGATGAGTTTTTCCTAAACAATGTCTGAAACTGTGCTAGAAATGTTGTTTCTAAAAACCAAACCTTTCTCACAAATTGAATCTTCAATCCTATGTTCACATTATTTATTTGAAAAATTAAAGAGAATAACTGTCATTTACTATTTGAAAGTTAGCCCAACTCAGCATAGGTTGACATTTCCATATTTTTACAATTATATGAAGTACAACCTCTTGAAACCCGTGGATTAAACTCTCCCACCTACTTGAATCAGTGGAAAATAAACCACTTGCATATGTACTGCTTATTTTCCTGAATAATTACCATAAACAACTTTGATCTGTGATTTCCAAATTAAGTTGATAGTTTGGAAAATCTTTTAGAATATATTATTAAAATTTTTATTTACAACAGGAAGAAAGTAATGATGCCATGATACATATTTTTCAGATCTCAACAAAATTGATCTTTTGAATTAATGAAATAGAAGACCACATTTATATATATATATATCATATAGGAAAAAATCTTAAGCATTGTGTTCTATGTCAATGTTATATTTCATTTTAATATTTCTAGATCTTGAAAATATTTTCTTTAAAAAATATAGAGTAGAAATTAAAAGTGTCCTTGATTCACAGGTCATTTTGGATGTCCAGTCTCACAAATCAAATCCCTAATTTGTACTAGAGAAGGAAAGAATAGGTCCTGTAGACTGTGAATTTAAAGAATTGGCATTTGCTGCCTGGTTGGGTTTTTTCCTCCTTTGAATACAGGAAAACTGTTCACTGAAATTTTTTCATGAAAGTCAAACAAGTCAACTTGTGGATTTCCAGGCAGGAGTGTAATAAGTGCACTTTCAGAATCCCTTATAACAATGAATATAACAAAGGCTATTATTTTGGGACAAATTTAGCCTTAAATAAGTGCTTTTATTGTATTTTGGTGATCTTCATGATTTTATTGCAAAGAAGATATTGTTATTAGCTGAGATTTTGATACATATTGAAGATTTATAAACCTTTTTCTTAGATACTTTGCCACACATTCGAGCTAATTGAAACATTAATGTTAAAGACTAGATTTTTCACATGAAAACAAGCTTCCCATCATATTATGTGTATGCATACATACACACAAACACACTCAAACACAGACACAAACAATAAACGAAACAAAGTTGTAACCATGAACACTTTATTGAAAAAAAGATGTTATCTAGTATCTTTTATTTTGAAATAAAAATCTGCTAAGAATTTAGTAGATAAAAATATCAGTTTCATTTATATGGACATAAATAGAATCTGTATAATGTATAGAGGATCTGTGTGACTTTACACAGCTATCTTTAAGCTCAATGATAGTTTCTTCCTCATCAAAGTAATTGTAACCTTTAGGCTACTGGGATGTTGTTGTGAGAATAAGAATTGATTTTAAAGTGTTTTGTCAGTTGAGGCTGGGAGTTTGGCCTAGTAGTAGAGTGCTTGCCTAGCATACATAAAGACCCAGGTTCAATTCCTCGGTACCACATACGCAGAAAAAGTTGGAAGTGGTGCTGTGGCTCAAGTGATAGTCTAACCTTGAGAAAGCCCAAGGACAGTGCTCAAGACTTGCGCTCAAGCCCCAGTACTGGCCAAAAAAAAAAAAAATGTTTTGTCTCGCTTTCTAAAACATCAATGTTACCTTATAAGAAGTTCAGTCACGGGCCTGGAGTTTGGCCTAGTGGTTACAGTGCTTGCCTAGCATGCACGAAGACCCAGGTGCGATTCCTTGGTACCACATACATACAAAAAAGCCGGAAGTGTTGCTGAGGCTCAAGTGGTAGAGCTCTAACCTTGAGTAAGTTCAAGGACAGTGCTCAGGCCCCACAACAGAAATCTGCCAATGTCCTTAGGAAAAGTAAGCATTCAATCCTAGCAAAGCTGAATCTGAGTAGAAATGTAAAACACCACATAATAAACAATCAAGGATTCTTTTTCTCCTTTTTCCTTTGTCTCTTTTTCTTTTCTTCTTTCTTTTTCATTTCTTTTCCTCTTTCTTTGTCTTATTATTTTTCCTTTCCACTTGTGGTCTTTATCCCAGAGGTTTATTTTTGTATAATATATTAATCTCTGTAAGAAACACTCTATGTTAAAAAAAATGAAATAAAAACAACAATACTTTGGAATCTAACTGTAGATTTCCAGTCAGACAGTGACAGCTTTAATCCTACTCTGTGGGAAGAACAGAGACAACAACGCATGACTGTGGCCTTTGAATTTGAGGAAAAAAAAGAAGAGGACGAAAGTGCTGGGAAAGTTAAGGTGAACTCTTTAGCCTTTCTCTGTTCTTCTCTTGATTCTCCTTTACATATCCATCTCTTCAACTAGATTTGTGGGCAAATTGAATGACCTCTGCTGGAAGGTCAAATAGCACCTTGAAGTCTGACAGTGTTATCTTGCATTATAGCAGGCTGGTAGTGTGTGAAGCATTAGTGAGATCAAGAATGAAAGTAAAGTCCCAATGCTGACTGAGCAAGTTTGATTAGCCTCATCCTGGCCTTGGCCCTCCAGAGAACAGTCTGAGAGAGATTCAAGCTGACAGAAAATTAAAAGAAACAAACCTTGGTGACAATTTTTGCCAGCCCACATTGTTTCATCTTGGACACACTGAAACAGGATTTTTTAATCACTGATGGAAACTCAGAAACATGTTCAATGACTTTAACTCTGGAAGTTTCCTTTCCTTTTTTTTTATTTTTGCCAGTTCTGGGGCTTGAACTCAGGTCCTGGGCACTGTCCTTGAGCTTTCTCAAGGCTAGTGCTCTACCACTTGAGTCACACCACCACTTCCAACTTTTTCTGTGTACGTGGAGCCAGGAAAACGAACCCAGGGCTTAGTGCATGCTAGACAAGCACCCTACCATTAGGGCACATTCCTGGCCTAAAACTCTAAGTTTCTAAGTCACTTGGGATATTTGAGAAGAATTTATGAATTTTCTGAAATTTGAAGACAACTTTGAAACGTGGGTGACTAATAGCAAGGGAGTGTTTCTAAGAGAAAACATCCTTTTTGCTCTATCCTGGGACATATTTTCTTAAGTACTTATTGGGACTATTATTAGTAAACAAATGTAAACCTTAAAGTCTATATTTTTCCATCGTTTAAATTGTGAAATATCATCAGAATTGACATGGATTTTACTAACACCCGATTTCAGTGCTATTGTCATGGCAGCACCTTGAATCTCTCATTAACTTTTTTTTGTAGCATTTATATTCCTTTTCCATTATAAGTACTAACAGTTCTTGCTCTTAATAGCTCATTGTATATGTATCCTCCTCATAAATCTAGATTTTGTGATAGTAACTAATTACCTAAGAAATGATATGTGCAACTTGATCATAAATCCAGGTTGAATAATATGTTCTTTGTACCCTCTTGTCTGCATTTTCTGAACATTGTTTCTTAAAGTTGTATTTATAACCTTACTAGAATTTGTAAGGTAACAGAGCATTTACCAATAAGGCCGATCTATGTCATTATGCAAAACCCAAACTAGATTACCAAATTCAAATTGACAATTTGGGGTAAGCATTTTGGTTTAACCAAAATGTTTTGGGATGGTTGGTTACTGTCACTTAACCAAAAAGACAATTCCTAGAAATAAACAAAAATGTTGGAACATTTTTAGTTCCTGTTTCAAGAATTTCACATATTATACCTAGAATCAATGGGAAATGCATTCTATATTGGATTGCTGATTCATTTTTGTATTTCACTGAATGGTCAAAAGCCATGTGCTTTTTCTTAAAAGTCTACATTCAATGCAACCAAAAAAATAGACTGCATTTAATAAACTCTGGTGTATGTGTCGGTGAAAACATAAAATATAGAAATGGAAACAGTTATTTAGAAGCCCTGTTTGTGTGTTATGTGGCTAGGTTTGCTTATAATCAGAGTAAGTTCATTATACTTTAGAGTCTTTTCTCTCCATGTGTGTTCTATTTGGTTTATTTATATTTTGGTAAAACAATATGTTTTTCCAAAAATTTCTCAAACTACTCGGCTTGGACTAATTTGTGTATTTCCAATACCAAAGGCTATTGGACAAATTAGAGCACAAACAAACTTCTAAATAAATCATCATGGGAATATGATGAATGAAATATATTGAAATTGTATACTAAATTATTTGTGCTTCTCTGGTTCATTACATGTACACTCAACTGAGTACCATTTTACCGTCAATTTACATGAAATTTAAAAAGGACCTTTTACGTGAACTAGAGTATAATGCCCTACTTATTACGTGCAGTGTGATAGTGTAGTATGAGTGCTGATGTATGTGAAGCAATTGTGACATGGACAGCTTCATGTGAGATTGCTGCTGTCTTATCACATGGATTTAACACTCTTTTGAATGATGATCCTTCTAAATGTATTGCCCAGAGTGAAAGCAAAAAAAAAAAAGTAGAAAAATGATGAAGTGAAAGTATTGCTACAGTGCTCCTCTTTCTCCCAGAAAATGGAGATTCCTTCTCCCACAGGATCTGTCCTGCCAAGCCCCCTGGGAAAGGGGCCAGCGTGGGATTACTCTCCAACCTGCCAGACTGTCTGGCGATTGCTGCACACCCTGGGCCAGGTGTGATCAGCAGATTCAAGATTTGCCCGTCCCCCAGAATGACCCACAGCTGGCATGGGGTTGTATAAGTGGCCTCCAGCAGGAGAGGAGCATGTGTACTCCATTACCAGTGGCAGCACAATCTACCACTCTTCCCTCTCTAAGTGGCAGACAGGTAGGCCTAGGTGTTTGGGGTAGAAGAATTCCCATTAGAAACAACCTTGGAACAGTGGTTTATGGGGTATGTTATGCATGATTTGGGGGTAAAAGAAAAATATTGATCATCTAAAGCCCCTCAAATGGCCAGAGTTGGATGCCAATTTCATTTCTTGCTTGCTGACATTGGTAAGAGGGTGGGTGGATTGATTCAGAGGGGAGGGATTATGAATGCAAGGCTTCTACTGGTGGGCCTACTGGCATAGTTGTGGTTTTTTTAATTGGATGATCAATTCTTATTTGCCTTTTGTATTTTTAAAGGTTTTCCCTTTTAGTTGAAAATGTGGGAATACCAATAGTTGGGCAGAAGGTTGATGGCAGTGTTAGTGTACTAGAAACAGTCAGTTCCAGGGAGATTCAACAGCTGAAGCTTACTTCTTAAAATATAGCATGAATTTAAGTTGAGGTTTTCTAAGAGTGGACTTTGAGCCTCAGTTTCCTTTAATATGAAGACACAGATGGTATGAATTCCTGTAAGAGAAGATCGGTTTCGCAGTTATAGCAAATAGAAACTGCTTAGCCCAGTGGGTGGATGTTTAAGAAGTTAATGGGCAGAAAAATATGGCTTCATGACATGTTAGAACGCTGCATTATTTTTGGTAAACTTTACCATCCACATGTAATGGACTAGATTCTTATTCTATGTCTTATATTCCATATAAGACAAGCTGATCATGCAATTTCTTCATTAAAAATGCTGTTTCCTTTCTCTGTAAGACAGTCTGGTTAATTCCTGGAATGTAATGTTTAATAATCAGTGTCAAAACACCATTATTTCTCTTACTGGAATTTACAATCTAACTAGAATTTAATCATTCTGTGAAATATATTATATTATATGAGTATAATATAATATATGAGAAACAGTTCAATATGAATTCAAAATATCATTTCTAAATGCCCAAGAGTTTACTATTAAGTGATTATTTTTGTGTTACTGAATTGGGGATAAAAATTCCAGCATCTTGCAGCTGCTATTTGTATTGACTAAACCTTATTTAGATTTGAGATATGTAGAATGTTCTCCAAAATTAAAATAAAGTAATATTTTAGTAAAACACTTGCATTCTAATGATATGTATATGTGGCATGAGCAAATACTTTATAGTGAGTGATTAAAAAGTTTACATATACATATATGTAACGGTAGATATTCTCACTTCTATATATAAGAAATCATGGGGCCAGGAGTTTGGCATAGTGGTAGAGTGCTTGCCTAGCATACACAAAGACCCTGGTTCGATTCCTCAGTACTACATACCAAAAAAAAATCCAGAAGTGGTGATATGGCTCAAGTGGTAGAGCACTAGCCTTGAGAAAACCCAAAGACAGTGCCCAAGCCCAGGACTAGCAAAAAAAAAAGAAATCAATTTATGTTATGTTATGATACTATATTATGTGGGACTATTTCCTCCCGATTGATGTAGAAGCATAAAGAAACTGCTTCTGGTTTTTTTTTTTTGAGTACCACAGAACTATTAGTATAATTTTGTGATCATGCTTATCCATTTACAAAATACCATGCATTGGAAAGCAGGGAAGCAATCTGTAAAAATGGCATCAGTATGCTTGTATAGACCTTTAAAAATTATGCTATAAAAATGGTATAATTTCATTGCAAACAAATCATTGACCTGTTTTTATTTAGTTTATTTTTTCAATGAACTTAAGGAGTGGCTGTATGCACATTTTATTTCTATGAACACCAGAAAGCACGTGTAGAAGGATATCAGGCCAAGCCAGCTTGAGAATAAAGTGAGATCCTTAGTGAGAAATAACCAGGAAAACAACATCTGAGACATGGCTTAAAGTGCCTGCCTTGGCAAGTGTAGAGTCCTGACTTCAATCCCCAGTCCTACCAAAACAAAGAAACAAAAAAATGGAGTTATTATTTAACTCAGTAAAATTTGACATTTTAGACTTAGAGTATTTCTTTCAAGAACTGATACATGTATGTACTGCCCTTACACCAGGAAATAAATCTTAGAGCTAAGTAACCCTGGTATGCCATAATCCTTGAAGTCAAATAAATCTGAGTTTGATATTACTGTAGTAAATTACTTATACTACCTGAGCCTTAATTTTCTTTGTCTAAAATAGCAGCCCAATTAAGGATTCATTCTATCACAGTTAACAAATAATCATTAATTATTTTACACATAAATAGTAATTTGTATTTAAACCTAAAGGATGGATTATAAATAGTATTTTCTATTATACAATTAATAATAAACGTCACTACTGTGAAACATTTATAATGATTCCTTAATGATAGATGATAAATTATAACTGCTGATGCATAAATTTGTAAAAAAAAGTTTAAAAAAATTACAAATATTACAGATTCGCTACATAACAAGTGAAATCCAGACCTTAAAAACACATAAACCAAATATGATGTCAGATAGCTAATCCCTGCCTAGAGCTTTCAAACTTCAAAAGACTTTACATTTATCTCATTTTAGCTATAAATTAACCCAAATGCTTAAAAGGACAACATCATTTTCTATTTTTCATAAGTGGAAAGGACAGATTAATAGCTGGGGTTAAAGCTGGAATTCACACCTTTTGATTCTAGGCCCAATAACTTCAGGAATAAAAACCTGTTCTTAGGAAGTGAAGAGCTGATTTTCTAAATGAAATAAATCAAATTTTAAGAGACCTGCAAGTCCAAAATCTGGGAAAAGGCCACTTGCAGGAAAATCATAAAAGATGACCACATAAAACAAGCAAACAAACAAATGACAGGGAACCTCACAACACTGAGGAAGAAATGCATAAAGTGACAGGCCCTAAAATTTAAGCTTCCATAGCTCCATGGTTTCTGTGTTAGATGTTTTCATCAAAACTAAAGGCTTACGTGCATTCTAGTGATATGGCCAAAATATCATATTAAATTGCTTATTTTATAAAATAATTAAGAGCCATTACTACCACACTCATCAGTAAATAGTTATCTAATTGTGTCAAATAGGAAGTAGCATCTATTAAAAGTAAATTACATTATTCAATGGAGTATTCCATTCAATGAAAGAAAACCCTCACATTTTAAGTCAATTTATAAGTCTAATTTTACTGTTGAGTACTTTTAAGTTCCATCGAATTTAGCTTAATGCCCTCCTTTAGAATTTTTTTCTTCACTTACATACCATAATTATTTTTTTAAATAATGTTCTTTGTGCTAGAGTAGTCATACCATTCTGTCATTTACAATTTTGCAACATACTTTGTGCATTTAATCTCTTTGATGTCACATTTTTAAACCAAGAACCACAATATAAGTTGAGAATTAGACTTAATACATGATGAATGTTTCTAGTATCAGTTAAAATAGCAAGTCTATGGATGCATACATTCAATGCTCTTTGTCTAGCATATTATTGGTTTTGTTTTTATTATTTAAGATTTCATTATAAATTAACTCCCCAAGGACATGTTTATATTATAAATATATAATTTACAATTTATATCTGTTTGTAAAGTCTAATTTTATGTTGGATTGATATAGTTTTTAAATCTACAGATAAATTAGTAATTTTATTCTAATTTATTTGGGAGTATAAAAGAGATTGGATTACATTTAGATGACACTATAGCCTTCCCCAAAAAAGATTTTGATATGTCTTCCAAGTATATATTGGAAAGGTAATTTTATATTCTTAATATGAAAGACATGTTAGAAGTCATGTAGAAAAGTCTAATCTTGGTGTTTCATTAGAAAATGAGCCAAAAGAAGACAAAAATACCTGGAAGAAAAAGCACAGTTGGTGGATTTGCTAAATCTGCAAATGAGCAAAAGTGTTTGAAATCTCATTCATACTCTTCAGGTCTCTTCCACCATCATAGATTCTCACACGCCATGTATTACATGGGTGTAATTTCTCTTTTCTTCTCTTTGCCACTCTGCTGTCCACCTTCAACTTCTCTTCTACTTTTTCTGCTCATACCCCCTCACCCTCAAACACAATTTTTCACAGCCACATAAATCATTCCATTTTGAAAAGTTGATTCTACTCAGATTCAAAAAGGCATGATTGTTGAAACAAGCTAGGCCAGATAAATCTGCCTCTTATTTTCTTCCACTCAATCAGCATGGACAACTTATTTCACATTAAATATAATAAATAGTCCAGTGGTAGGGTATTCTAGATGACTCAATTCTGTACTAAAAGTAGACAGTATTATGCATTCCAGAAAGTCAGATTGGTACCCCAGAGTGAATTATAAATGGGAATAGCTGAATAAACGTAAGCTAAAATTTGTACATCTTCCTACAATACCTTAGAAAATAGCCTCAATTTTTTTCTTTTGGCTATAAGATACTACCCAAGAAGCACATTATTTTACTAAGGTTAAAACCAAATATAAAAGCCTTCCAGGTCACTTTTTCTTACATATTAATAGCAATGAGTTCATTCTATTTTTGATGAGATATGCAATTAAATATTTATGCTACTGCATATTTAGGTAGCAATTGGGCCAATTCTACATGTTTTCATTGTACAACTCTACTTGTAAATCTTACTCCCATTACCTGAATTGATTCAGGTAATTGATTCAAATATATTCTTAATACCAAAATTATGATTTATAAATAATCAAAATAGGGAAGGAGAAAAGTGATGGATAATAAATTAACTAAAAATTCAGAGATTAATAACTTGACCTAAAGCAATTTATGCTATCACTAGAGTAGATAGCCATTTGGAATATGATATAATCCAAAACTGATTCTTAATCTAGAAGTCTAGAAAGTGGTGGGGTGAAGTCCCATGAGGCTGAGGACCAGAACACATTGTGTTCTACTCAGTAGCAATTTTTCAGCCAACTCAACACTCACTGTATTGCATTTGGTTATACTTCTGCACATAAGATGGAGTAGCTTTCTAGACGTGCTTGCTGAAGTGATCTTTTATGTTAAATTTCTTTTTTACAAACTTCTAGGTTGAAATAAACCTAAAACGATATCCAACTCCTTACCCGGAGGATTTAAAGAATATGGTAAAATCTGTTCAAAATCTGGTGGGTAAGCCAAGCCATGGAGTGCGTGTTGAGAATTCAAACCCAACTGCTAACACGGAGCAAACTGTGAAAGAAAAATTTGAACACAAGTGGCCGGTAGCCCCAAAGGAGATTACAGTGGAGGTATTTGAAGGTTATTGGTAATTGCTAGTGTGGTTTGGATATTTTTGGAATTCTAAATGATATGTTTTGAAAAACACAATATATCTTCCTTGATAAGTGCAAAACATGCATTTCTTCCTAAAATATAAATGATTTTTCTATGCCTTCAAATTATGAGGATTGATAAATCCTGTTTGATAAATCAGATACATGATACCCTCCTGGTCTAAAAATCATTCATACACCTCCAAAAGTTCCAATTCCCACAGAAGGAATAGTTTATTTCCTACCTTGGCCAAGACAGTAAATGCATTCCATCAGTGATATTTTGGCTGCTCCAAATTGTTATTGTATCAGTTGTTAGGAAAAATTCTCAGGATATTTAGTTCAGCAATTTTCAGTAAATTTCTTACTTAGGTATAGAGCAAATTTTTTACATTTGTACAGGTGTGTTAGGTTAGTAGAAAACATAACTATTAATGTCAAATAGGAAGACAACGAAAACATAGAGGCTTATAGAATCTAGGTATGAAATGTTTAACTCCTGTATTTTCAAATAAGTTAGAAGTCCATCTTTACTTATTTGAGTGGTCTGAAAAGAATTCAACTACATTTATACCACCTCGACTCTCCCATCAACTCTTCAACTAACTTAGTTACCATCTTTTTATAGTCACTAAAATATAAATGGTATGAATTTGCCTGTAGATTCATATTACTTCTCTAAACTAGATTGATAAAACTCTTTTACAAATCTGCATTAAAGCATCAATTGATTGCGTTCATTAATCACCAACTATGTGTAGCACTGTGCTAAACACTGTGAGAGAAAAATGAAGAAGAAATTAAAAATATGACCTTTGTCCTCAAACCAAATGTAAGCCAAGTCAGACAAACACAACACACAAGTGACCAATGTGTATGGAGAAAAATATATGGTGAAGAATTTCATGCCTTGTCAGTGAAATGCATAAAAAAGATTGAGATTAACTAGAAAGAATGATTTGGATTCTACAAGGTAGAATCATGGGAATTCATGGGCGCTCAAGTGGTATAGAGTACTTGCTTAGCAAATATAAGGACCTGTATTCAAAGTGCTAATGAGGGAAGGGTGTTGTGATAAAAGAGAAAACTCAAGTAAAGTAAACTCAGCAGAGGAAGCATAGGTGCCTGCCTGGAAAAATGAGTTATGACTGTGTATCTATGGAAGTAAATTTAAGTATTCATTTTTTACCTGTAAAACAAATGTAGTGTTCTTTTTCTTTTCTAAAACAGTGTACACATGCTATAAATAGGTTTGCATTTTGCTAAGATATCATTAGTACAATGAAAAAAGGGAACCCAAAATATTTACCAAGTACCCCCATATACACTTCATATTTAAATGTCAGTCAAGCACAGTTTAATCTCAAAATAACTGTGTAGTCATGAAATCCTATCTGATAACTAAATTAACAATAATGATAATAAGATACAGAACTTGATTTTAGGATTAGGTTAGTTGAGGCAGGAGAAAGATGGCTTAGGTCTCTAAAGGCTTTTATTCTCTATTATGTCCCCTTGAAATTTTATACTCAGAGCCTCATATTAAACTTCAGCATTATTCTCAAAGTGTATAAAAAAAAATCCTTGTTTAATCTCCTCAGCCCTGGAATGTTCATCAACCCAATCTCTCTCCAATTTCTCTTCAAGACAGATTCTGCACTTTAGGCTCCTCATGTTCCCTCACCAAGACAGAGCATAATATAAGACGACTGGGCTAGACCGAGATATGCTACTTCTGTGCAGGATTGTTGTCTAATTAACAGAGAATATCAGCCTGCAATAGTTCCCAGAATCTGCCTCTAGACAATAAAGCAATTGGGATAAAAGATCTTTCATCCTTCTACTGAAAGTTTTTAATTAACATTTAAAAAATAATTTTCAGGTTGAAATTTTAATGTATGTTTTATTTTTAAGTAATTGTACAAAAGTTCCCATTCAACAGAGCAGTTTCTTAATACAGCGTGTCTTAATCAATGTCATCCTTTTAATATTCTCACCCTCCATTCCCATTCACCCCTCAAATATCTTCATACAAGCTTTGCCCTTTCTTTAAAAAGTCCAAAAGATGAAAGTCAACCACGAATTAAAGAATTATTTTTCCTTTCTACATTTCCCCTCAGCCTGAGCCTGTAATCCTGGAGATATGTAAACTTTTCAGTAAATGTTTCTTCTGCTCATTGTAACAACCAATTACTTATTACGCAAGTCCTTTTGAATTTCTGATTCTTTTGACCTACAAAATATTTCTGTGCATGATAGGTTAGTGTTCCAAATGAATAAGATATTCACAATTTTTCTTAGAACTTGAATTAGCATAAAACTGAGAGACATTCAAGTAGCTATCTCAAGTAAATTACTTATGAGCTAACATGACATTTTTTGTTAAAAGAAAAATGAAAATTTAATATTTTGTCTTTCCTAATGTTCTTCTGTCTGATTAATTATACAAGTTCAAAATTCATGGCTTTCTTTCCCCCTCCCACCTCCCTGCAGGGAGCATGACTCAAATTATGTAGAGCACCTGCCAAGTAAATGCCTACTAAGTGCAAGGCCCTAAATTCAAACACTGCTAGTGTAAAAAATAACAGTAAGTTGGGTATTGGTGGCTCATGCCTTGAATCCTAACTACTCAGAAGGCTGAGATCTATGGATCATGATTCGAAGCCAATCTGGGCAGGAAAGTCAGTGAGACTCTTATCTTCAATTAATCACTGGAAGAAGCTGGAAATGGTTGTGTAGTGCAAGTGGTAGAGTGCTTGCCTTGAGCTAAAGGAGCTAAGGGACAATGTGCAGGGCCAGAGTTCAAGCCCCAGGATCAGCAAAAAAGAAAAAAGAAAAAGAAAAACAAGTTTGGGATTTTTATTTATAGGTTTGTTCACTTGGCACTCTGAAGTTATGGTCTGTACCATGGTCACTCAATGAATCTCTATAGAATAAAGACCTAGCAAGCTACATTGATCAAAAGAAAACTAGAAACCTTAGAAAAAGTCATGATAGAACCAAATAATTGAGGAGAAAATCACCAGAAAACCGTAAGAACAATCATTAGGAAGCTGTAGAAACTAATAGGAAGAATGTCAGAAAGTACAGGTTGTGTACAACCCCATAGCCCATTCATGTGGCGAGGGAATACACACACACATACACACACACACATACACATATTGTATATATATATATATATATATATATATATATATATATATATATATATATAAATCAATGGTATAGTACTTAAAGAAGACCATGATGAATCATACTGTTCACAGAAGCTTATCATAATTCAGTGCTCTATTAAGATGAGTTCTATTGCATCTCTGAATGGCATTTTAGATGTCATTTAGACATTTTATCTTTCTTTGGAACCTCCACAGTTCTTTGCACAGTGCCAGGCATATAAACAGCATTTTTAAGTCTGATAAATAAATAGACTCACATTGGGGGAATAAAATAACTAATGGTTACTTAGAAATATATATGGTTCATTTTCCCTGATGCCCAAGGGTAAAATTACATCTTCCAGCCACATCTTTGAGTCTGAACCAAATAAAGATATTGCCATCTTGGTTAACTTCTGTTTAAATGTTTACTTTCCTTGTCCTGTATTATTGTATCTCTCAGGATTCTTTTGTTCATCCAGCTAATGAAATGAGGATTGGGGAACTTCACCCTTCATTAGCTGAGACCCCTCTGTACCCACCCAAACTTGTTCTGCTAGGGAAGGACAAAAAAGGTAACATTGTGAAGCTGATGTGAAAACATACGCTGCAAATGCATGTGCATGATGAACCACCGGTTGTGATTTTATAATGTGCCCTAGTGTATCAGAATGCTTAAAGATGTATATAATTTGTAACACTAGCCAGTATGGAATCGGTTTTTCATACTTTTCTGCTTGTAATTGTCAGTGTTCATGGTATCATGACGTGTCTCCCCTTTAAATTTCAGAATCAACTGATGAGTCTGAAGTTGACAAAACTCACTGTCTGAATAACAGTGTTTCCTCAGGCACTTACTCAGACTACTCGCCTTCCCAGGCTTCCTCGGGATCCTCTAACACCCGGGTTAAAGTGGGGTCCTTGCAGACAACAGCTAAAGATGCCGTTCATAATTCTTTGTGGGGTAACAGGTGTGTTTGGCATTCCCACTTTTCTCTTCCCCAAATACTGTTTTTCTGCAACTTTTTTTAAAAAATGGAATCTACTTAATTTGGAATTGTATTCAGCAAGAGTGGCATAGAAGACAGAAGGGCAGGTAAGCAAATGCAGGTCCCCTGGGGATTTCCAAGAGCAAATGCATTCACCATACACGATGATGCCATTGGTGGAGGGAGCAATGACCAGGATGCCATACTAGGAATTAGACTGTAAAGGTGAAAATTTCTGTTTCACCAACACGTGTTTAGGAGGGATGTGGAGATTTCACCAGCTAACATGCATGCACTTTTTATATGCCTGGCACAAAGTAAATGCCATGTTAATGTTGTGGTCCTATTTATTAACATCATCAACATATCAACATCATTTTATCATCACCAGGAGCTAGAATGTCTGGAGAAGTATTTGTTCATCTTTTCAAAATACCAACTGTATGTCAATTCCATATGTCAATTTTATACCTAGATGTAAAAATCTAGATGTGCAGAGCATGACCCCACCCAAAATATGAACAAGGTGACATTTGTATTCTAATTCCTCCCTTTGGCAGTTGTAAAATACAACTATCTTATTCCCCAAGGAGCAAATAAAAAGTATCAGGTGATGTAAATACTGAATCAATTTACTCGTATTTTACTGAACATGTCATCCCTCTTGACAATGTTTTCTTTAATAATTCATGAAGAATCATCATCGATGATCATGATTATAAAAATCTTAACTCTTAAATGTATAAATTCATTATGTGAACTGAGGTTAATTGAGGTAATTTTGAAAGATAGTCTTTGAAATGTTCTTTTTTTTCCAATTCACAGAAGCCTAGAAAGCCTTTCCCTCACTAACCAAAGATACAAATACAGACCCAGATATTGATAGACAGGGATATACCATGGTTTTAGTGTGCAAATGATTTGGAATAAGATTTTAACGCAGCAAACGTCAGAAATATGGTGGAGAGGGTCACAAACTGGCCAGTGTTTATGATAAACCTGTCAATGACCTAAAGCCATAATATAATTTACATTCTAGGGAAACAAAATATTTGAGTCTGTTCCTTATAGTGGGACGCAGTTCCTTCAAAGCATGACCATATTGGAAGCCAATTCAGATTTTTCACAAATACTAAGCATTTTTTTGTTAGGTGCTCACAATAGTTTGGGAAAGGTACTTGAATCAGAATCCCCAGGGATGAGTACTCGGAACCCGGTGATTCTAATGACTGTTCAGTCAGGCTCCAAAGTAAATACTGAAGGGCTCTGGTGTCTTATTCACTCGTTCATCCACTCAGCAAATATGTATTGAATATCACCTATGTGCCAGGCACTCTTCCGAGCCTGAGGAGGAGAGGATTTCTGCTCCCATTAATCTGGCAAAGCGGTGAGATAATGGACGGTAGCTGCACTGGCTCCGTTCATTTCATAGTGTGCTTAGAAGAGGATTGTTAGTGCTAGGAAGAAACGAGTGTGGGCGTGGCGGACGTGGTATAAATCCCCATGGTAAGTGTGGGAAGGCGCAGCCCTGGGCTAGACGTGGGGCAGCAGGGTCCTGGGCTGTGTCTGCCGCCGACCCCCCTCCCCCGCCCCTCCTCCCGTTCACCTGTCCTCTTCCCCTTGTGTTGACAGGCTGGCACAGTCCTTCCCCCAGCCTCTGGATGCCAAGCCATTACTCAGCCAGCGGGAGGCCGTTCCTCCCCCGGGGAGCCTACCCCCGCGTCCCGACCGCCTGCCCCTGAGCGATGCTTTCGCTGACAACTGGACAACGGATGGCTCCCACTACGACAACACGGGCTTTGTGGCCGAGGAAGCCTCAGCGGCGGCGGCGGCAGAGAATGCCAACAACCCTCTGTTGGGATCCAAGGCGAGGAACAACGCGCCCTCTCACGGACGGCGGCCCCTGATCAGGCAGGACAGGATCGTGGGTGTCCCCCTGGAACTGGAGCAGTCCACGCACAGACACACGCCCGAAACAGAAGTGCCTCCTTCCAATCCCTGGCAGAATTGGACCCGAACCCCTAGCCCGTTTGAAGACAGGACCGCTTTCCCTTCCAAACTGGAGAGCACCCCCACCACCAGTCCCTTGCCCGAAAGGAAAGACCACCTGCAGCCCGAGCCCGCCGACCTGCCGGGGCCTTTCTCCCCTGCCGCGCCCTGGGACTACCACGACTCCAACCCCAGCAGGAGTCTCGGGAATGTCTTCTCTCAGATCCACTGCCGCCCCGACGCCTCGAAAGGCGTGGTGGCCATCAGCAAGAGCACGGAGCGGCTGTCCCCGCTCCTGAAGGACCTCAAGTCCGCCAAGTTCAAGAAGTCCCAGAGCATCGACGAGATCGACATCGGGACTTACAAGGTGTATAACATCCCCTTGGAGAACTACGCCGCCATCCCGGGGGCCGGCGATCACCTGGGCAGCCACGAGCGGCCGGACAGACTGCTGGGCCCCGAACACGGCCTGGCCAGCATGTCGCGCAGCCAGTCGGTGCCCATGCTGGACGATGAGATGCTCACGTACGGAAGCAGCAAAGGGCCGCCCCCGCCCAAGGCCTCCATGACCAAAAAGGTCTATCAGTTCGACCAAAGCTTCAACCCTCAAGGAGCCTTGGAGGTGAAGGCCGACAAGAGGATGGCTGCCCCCTTCCCGCACAACCCGGACTACGCACCCCTGCCGCCCGCCAAGAACCTCGCCAAGGACTTGGTGAGTCCCCGAGCCTACCGAGGCTACGCGGGCGCCGCTGTGGAGCCCATGTTCTCCTTCTCCCAGCCCTCGGTGAACGAGGACGCCCTGGTGGTCAATGCCCAGTTTGTCAACCAAGGAGGCCGGGCAGGCTTCTTGAGAAGAGCCGATTCCCTGGCCAGCTCCACGGAAATGGCCATGTTTCGAAGGGTCAGCGAGCAGACTCCCCCCGAGCTACCTGCTGCTGCTGCTGCTGCTGCCGGGGACAGGTATGGCCGGGCCGCCTATAGGGGAGGGCTGGACCGCCAGGGCAGCGTGGTGGCCGTGACCGAGCCCCAGTTCCTCAAGAGGAATGGCAGGTACGAAGACGAGCACCCAGCCTACCAAGATGTGAAAGCGCAGGCGGGAAGCTTTCCAGTAAAAAACCTGACCCAAAGGAGGCCATTGTCGGCCAGAAGCTACAGTACAGAGAGTTACGGGGCCTCCCAGACCAGGCCAGTTTCAGCTAGGCCCACCATGGCAGCTCTTTTGGAAAAAATACCGTCTGACTATAACTTGGGTAACTATGGTGACAAGCCAGCAGATAACAGTGATTTAAAGACGAGGCCTACCCCTGGGAAGGGAGAGGAGAGCTGTGGTAAAATGCCTGCAGACTGGAGACAACAGCTGCTTAGACATATAGAAGCTAGAAGGTTAGACAGGGTATGTTTGGCCTTTCTCTGTAAGAATATCCCCTTCCCCACTCATGCCCTTGCGTTTTCCTTTATTGGCATCTCTAAGCACGTGTCACCCAAGCATGAACGACGGGAATGGATAGAGTCAACATGTTTTGATCTTTCTATTGTGGGGGAGAAGGATGGGGTGGAGGTGGGGGTGGTGGGGGTGGTGTGGATTTGATCCTCATAGATGGTTTGTTTTTCCCCAAGAATGTCACTTAACACTTTATCTGAGAGCCTGTAACAGTGCGAGTGAATTATTTATCAAATCGAACCTAAATATTGTTAGTAAGAAAGAATTCACTCTAGTATATGAGCTGGTGCTTCAATGGCAGTCTAGTCCATTAAGGCAAGGCAAAATGCTTCCCCTAAAACATGAAACGGTTCTCTAGTGACCTAGAGTATGGTTTTATTGAATCTATACATTTTTTTAAAAAGTATTTTGCCCAATTCACTTATATTAAATCCAGGCCTAATTTGTTTATGAAAATGTGCACATAGTCATTTCTAGGGGACTACTAAAGTTATTACTTCTAATGAGCAATAATCTTCCCAGCAAGAAATAGAAAATAAAATAAGCAGAGATTAAATGCCCTCCTACACACTGTTTCATTTAATAAAAATTCCTGCCATTTAGAATATTGGTTTTAACAAAGAAGGAAATGTTTCTTTTCAAATCCTGCCACAGACCTCAAAAACAGCTAATGTTTTTACAAAGACTACAGATATAAAGATTAGAGTGTATATGGTAACTAAAAAAAGGAACATAATCTAAAATTAATCCTAACCTAGTTAAAAATTGATTCATTATAAAGTGTAGAATGAACAATGACTGGAGAGTTTAAAAAGAGCAAGTGTAAAGGGTAGAAATACATTTTTGTTGCCAGTTCAAATCTCTCTAAGAGAAATCTAGTGTTTCAATTTTTAGAACAACTATTAATTTCCCACGAACATTCAGGGTGCTTTGTGGCTTTGGCATAGAGGGCTTTTATGTGCTCTGCTTTCACGTTGGAATTTTTAAGATCTTTTCTGTGGGCATATGTGAAAATGGAAACTTTTGTTCTCAGGATTTACATGTGATATGTAAACTGAGGATCTGGCTGATCATGTGTTTCCGAAAATTTTACTCGATGAATTTTCTTATTTTCTTTGGTGTCCTGCTAAAAGTACAGGCCACTGCATGCAACATGAATACTTTTTTTAGTATTCAACTTTGTGTTTTCAGGTTTACTCTCTTTAAATAATTACACTATTTGTAGGTTGTGTCTACATGACAAGAAAAAAATATTGAGGGGAAAAGTGAACTAATAAATGTGGTTGTGGGTGTTAGTTTCTCAATGTGGAAATTGGTTCTGCCTTGCCAACTATTTCATCAGAATGTCTGTTTCAAATAGGTGTGCTCAATTCCATTGAGAGGGAGCTTCATCAAAGCCTCATGACTGGCTGTCAGAGAGATACACAGCCAGATACACCATAACTTACCTCCTGACACCCTCCATGTAGACAGATACATTGGAGGGCGAACGTGTTTGAGGCCAAATAATACAGTCCAGTTTGGGAAGTCTGGCCTCATGCAGACACAACCCTATGTTAACAGTAGGTAAGATGAACTAGTTGAGAAGGATTATAAGAAGCTTTCTGAAGCATATGTGTGATGCCTAGTAATTGAGGCAACAGAAGAGTAAGTGGAAGCAAAGCATGAAAAATGAACAGATATAGGTCTAAGCATCTGGCATCATCATTTGTTTATCTGCTATCCCAGATAAAATGGTTCATTTACCACCTCAGAGTCACCTTACTGAAAAGTCAAAGACTCCGCTAGATGGAGCATACATGACCTGTGGAAAAGGGACAGAGGATGGAGCAGGGATTCAAACCAACAAAAGTCTGGAGGCCCTGTCTGCCCAGACAATCAAAAGTGAATTCATGTGTGGCTTTTGTTGCTGTGATGACACCTCCCTTTTTGTTGTTCTCTAAATATCCACCGAGGGTGCTGATGCCAATTTTAATTTTTTAATTTGATTGCTATACAATAATTTCTTTTTAATCCCAAGCAAATAAGTTGCTCTAGCATATTACTCAAGCAATCAGATCCTACAAGCTCTTCCTTTTTGTCTTCACCAAGTAAAAGATTTCCCTTCTCTTTCAATTGAGTCACTGGGCAATTTAGGCTATGTCTTATTTAAAATTTCCCAGCTATTCAACAAGATGAATTTGTTCCAAAGCACAGACTTGTTGTATAGAATTGGTTCTGATGTAACTGTGCCATTTGAAATCCTGTCCGAAGTACAAGAGCTTGAGAGAGACCAGGTGTGTTCCTTTCCCACTGAAACTGAGTCATTACACCACTTGCAGATCAAATACTTATACTAGCAACTACAAGATGTTTGGGATCCATGTAAAAGACAGCTACCTGAGGTTTGGACATGAGATAAACTTGGAGATCCATGGAGAAGCAGCTCCAAATACTCACTGGATAAAACGTGTTGCTTTCTCCTTTATTTTGACCACAAACTTGCTGTGACAGAATTTTAAACGTGAACCCACATATCTGAGACAGCTACTCCAATGTAGGGGCTAAAAGTATAGGGTTTCCCTAAGAAACCATCCAAGATCATGATTAAGATGGTTAGTGTCCTTTTCACTGTGGGTGTGGTGACAATGACACATCTCTGTGGGAAGTAATCATGAATCCATAACAAGTATGATTAGTAGACAAGCACATCATCAAGAACATATTAATCTTTCCGCATAGCTCAGTGAGACTTCAATGGTAAAAGTCATCACTTTGCAATTGAATGCTCTCAAAATAGAGTAGTTGCCTGCTGTTAATACTCAGCAATATTCAGTCAAGACATTTTTTTACAAGAGAAATACTTAAAGAAGCTAATTTTATCATTGATTACATCGATTAGAAGTTAAAGGTTTGATGACAGGGCTTAAATTTTCAATAAAGTTGTACAGAAAAAATTACCTCCATTCACAGGTAACAATTTTAGATGTAAATGCTTAAGAATAGCCACAATGTAAATATTCTCTTGTGTAGATGCTTAGATGATACACAACATTAGCAATCCACAAAATGGAACTGATTTAATGCCTTTATGGCTTCAAATATACTTTTTTTAAATAGAAAATTCTTAAAGTCTGATCTACACACAATTTTTTGATTGATGTAACAATAGATAAGTAAGTTCAGTCAAGCCAATTTGGATCAACTTAAATGAGTTTTTTTAACCAACTCTTTTTCTGAGTTTCTGTAATTTATTTACAGACTCACCAAGAAAATGAGTGATTTTGCCTTTCACATTGCAGTGCATCCGCTTCAGGCAAAATTAGCTGGTAACATTTGTCTTTCGTATATGATGGTCTCACAATGTGAAAGAAACAGTGAGATTTGTAGCTGACACATTCTGATTAAAACCTCATTGTCTAAACTTTAAAACTTAATAGACTACTACAGCTGAACAATCCTTGACCAAAATCACTACTATCCTGAAATGTCAGGAAGAGATTTCATGCATCAGAGTTAGCACTAAGTGTAAAGCAGAATGTATCTTCTTTGCTTTCTGTGTTTTCTGTAGTTTTGGATGGTATTCATTATGTGCATAACTAACACTGTTTACTGTATGCTTTTGTCCGATCAATTGCATGTTCTTAAAAGAGAGTTACTGTTTGCCCGCTTAAAGTTAAATGTTATAGATTTAAACATGTTCATGTAATGATCAGTTTGTTTAGCATGTGTTCACATCCTGTCACATGATTATTTCCTCTACTCAGAATGCTGCTTACAAACACAACACAGTTAACCTTGGCATGCTGCCCTATGGAGGTATTTCAGCAATGCATGCAGGCAGAAGCATGACTTTAAACTTGCAGACTAAGTCTAAATTTGATCATCAAGAACTACCTCTTCAGAAAGTAAGTATGGACTGCCCTACATGTGTCAGCATACCAAAGCCAATTAATGTTGTTTGTTCACTTAATGTATTTAGGCTATACATTCAACCCTAATTATTATAGACTCTTATGAGTCCAAAATGTACCAGGGTAAATAATGTAGAGCCTGAATTCTTAGCTGCTAAATGTATATTTGTAGCCAGACCAACTATCAGGTTCCTGCTTTTTGAACTGAGCATTGCTTTTTGGATTGAGCAGATACATGGCTTTTTTTTCCTGTTGCTTTATGAGTCATATTTCTTTACTCTTTGGTTTTCTTTCTTTTGAGTTAACATGTTTATGTTTTACCCTTTTAGAGGTATCCTTGTCTTCTGTTGGTGATGTGAATTATTAGAATAGAGCTGAAATAGTAATAGATTTCAGCTGATTTCTCTAGAGAAAGTCTAAACTAGAATGGAAATTAAATGGTTGGTACTTTTAATTGCCTTTTCAGCAGTTATAGCAAATATAGTACAAGAAATACAAGATGAAAATAAACTTGTGGCTTAATCACCAATACCTACTTTTCTTAGGTTCATGGAAAAGTAGTAAGTTCACATATTTTTAATAAAAATGTAGGCATAGCAGCTTTCCACTATCCTGATGATGAGGAAAAGTCACTCCCCAGCTAATATCAAATTCCCAGTCCAATTTTTTAAATGTAGGCACAATTACAGGAAATAGATAAGAAGATGTTTCCGCCAGAAACCACTGGCTCATGGCTATAATCCTAGCTACTCAGGAGGCTGAGATCTGAAAATCACAGTTCAAAGCAAGCCCAAGCAGGAAAATGCCCATGAGACTCTTAGCTTCAATTAAACACCGAAACACCAGAAGTGGAGCTGTGGCTCAAAGTGACAAAGTACTAGCCTTGAACGGAAAAAGCTCAGGACAGCACAAAGCCTGGAAAAGCTCAGGGATAGTGCCAAGGCACTGAGTTCAAGCCTCACAACCAACCAACCAAATGAAATATATATTTACTTTTATCAGGAAAATATTAGAATGCTTAGTTTACATGCTTTCTCTTAGTTATATTTTCATACATCATTATGAATATATATTAATATTCTCTTAGTTATATTTTCATATAATACATCATTATGAATATATATTACTATAGTGATTAGCCTATAAAATTTATGTAAAAAAATCAAGTTGACAAAATGACCTCCAAACACATTTTCCCATAGTAAAAGAAATGAACCTACAGAACAAATTCTCATCCCAAAAAATGTTATAAGATTTAAAAATCATGTTTTAGTATAGTCTGTAATTACTGTTAGTCTCCCTTAACTCAGAAGATTTTGATACTGATTTTGACCCTGAATAGAGACACAAAATCAAAGAGATGTTTATAATTGCATCTCCTTTACCATTCAATATCACTTTTAAAGAAGGAAATAAAGCAAATCAAGAAACCTAACTAAACTAGAAACTTTATCATTTTACCTTTCCTCAGCCTCCTTTGACTTGACAGTGGAGGGATGAAAACTTTTTCTCCAGGAGAAAAATTATTTTGGGTTTCTGGTATTTCTAATGTCAGCAATATGATGATTCTTATTGTGGTCAATTTCACAGTATGAAATGCACATCATGGAAATCAGAATTGGGACAACATAGGTATAAAGGGCTCCTTTGAGCCAATACAAGTTAGCTCCAGAATGCCACCCCATGACCATTTTACTTGAGTCCTTACTTTAATACAACTTGTTTTTCATAGCCTCTCAGGTATCAGCTGCCCAAGGCTCTCATCCTCTTTTCTTTTTCTTTCTTTTTTTTTTTTACTTTTCCCCCCACCCCCACCCCTCATCTTTTTCTCCCCTTCCCTATCCTATTACAAAAAACATATGTACAGTATATCAGATAACAAGGTAAAATGCTGTAACAATATGAGATAACCAAGGGACAGCAAAAGAGATGAGAGATAACATAGAACATTAAGGACAACAATCACTCATTATATGGCTTTTGTTTCTATATCCTGGAGGTCCTTTCATTTAGCACCATCCTATATCTCATCCTCTATTCTAACAAAACAAATTTTCTTAAAATGTATCAGTGCTAAGGTATAGATAAAACAGCATATTATAAGGGTTGACACCTTTCCTAGAAGACTTGGAATTCAATAGAAATAAAACCAGTTTGATTTTCAAACTAGTTTCTAAATAACAAACTCAAAACTCAGTAAACAGATTAAAGAGATTTGGCTATAAAAGAAGCTATTGCCTGAATCATCTGAAATTATATTAAATGAAAATTTGGTTATTTTGCCTAGTCGTTGGCCCTATTTGTTCTTCAATCTGTATACTAACACAGATGGAGTCAGTACCTGAAAATGGCAATATATCTAAAATGATGCTTCATAATGTCTAAATTATTCTTCAGCAAAAAATTAGGCACATGTACATTGCTGTATTAATTTTCTGAGGTGATTTTGGATACCCTAGAGAATGAGTTCATTAGCTATAGATCTAGCTGTAAAGTGTTCTACAAGGGAAAGAATACAGAGTTGTATTGAGGGACTTTTCAATCCTCCTCCTCTTTGGAGCACACACAGATGACTTACAGGCATTCTTGCTGGAAGCTATTAAAATGTCAATCAAGTATGATTGAAAGTATCTGCCACAATATGCCCGTTCACAAAAATTTAATAAATTACCAGCAATATCTTATGTCCTGCATGTAGAGGAGGAAGAGGAAGAGATAGAGGAGTAGAAAAAGTAGAGAAAGGAAGAAGGTAATGAGAGAAGACAAGAACTCCCTTTGTCAGAAGACATAATGATTCAAAAAGCATCCACTTAAGGCTTTGGAAAACATGCAATACCCAGTCTGGCATGGAAGAAAGAAGAAAAATTTAGAAATATTCAACATACCTAGCAAAATGTATTTCTTGAAAGTGTTGGCCTCTGTTTTCTCCCTCAGATTCCAATCTAAGCCTCTGTCCTTTGAGCCTAAATATATTTCTAGGGATGTTTTTTGTTATTTTTCTTTGCTGGACTTGTGTTTGAACTGAGGGCCTGGGTACTCTCTCAGAGTCACTGGCACCTGCCTCTCCTGCAGAGTTTTGATTTGAAAATTTGCTTAGTTTTCCTTACATGCTACACAGTCGATCTCTCTTAGTGCATATGCTTGCTGGATAGTGTGAGTCACATCTGTAATCCTAGCTACTCAGGAAATTGAAACCTGAAGATTGAAAATCTGTGAGACTCTTATCTCCAATTAAATACCAAAAATGACCGGAAGTGGAACTGAGGCTCAAGTAGTACAGTGCTAACCTTGGGCAAATAGAAGCTCAGGGACTGCACCCGGGCCCTGAGTTAAAGCCCTGTACACACACACACACACACACACACACACACACACACACACACACACACACACACACACACAATGCATTCCCTTAAAATGACTGTTCATTGGCTTTCCTGGCCTTTGCAAACATCCCACATAATGGAGAACACAGGTGCTCTGAAACCTCAGAAGAGATAGGCTAAACATTAGTTTCCTTCAATTCAGAAATGAATAAAAATCTTATTATGATGCTTTTACTACTTAAAATAATAAAATGACTATCACAGGCATTTGAGATATTTGTCCAGTATCTAAATGCTTATTATCCATAAGAATTGTACTACACTCTAAGGTAACATCAATTTTTAACTATTTCAGTAAGCAAAATAGACCATTTTCTTGAAGAAATCCTGTAGTTGTCTCTAGTATACATAAATACCCCGAAGGATAATACTATCCATATAGAGCTAAATGTTGTGACAAATTACTCAGAGGTTTCCTAGTGAAGCAAGTGAAGCTTTCTAAGGAATCTAAATTAATGTGGTCACCTTTGAGAAATTAAGCATATAATATGAGCAGGTGACCCTTTCCACGGAGCATTTTAAGGGGTTAAAGTCGGATCCTAGCAAAAGCTCTCTGCTTGTCAATTCTTGCTTCCTGCAACTAGAAGGTGAGAGCTCTTTTCTTTTTCCACTACCACTGCCCTGAAACTGATTTCTGTTAACTAATTAAAGAATATAACTGTTTATGAATAAAGATAAAGTATTTATGAATAAAGGAAAGTCTGAGCACTTGATAAAGTACTTACATTGTGAATACTTAAGTGAATGAAAAGAGAAGACTCACACAGATATTTTTATTTTGAATATTTCTCATTTTTACATAGTTATGTATGAACTAGAGTGTTATATTCGTCACCTATAGAGGCTTACTTTTTTATCGGTCTTGGGACTTGAAATCTGAACTTGTCCCTTAGCTCTTCAGCTCAAGGCTACCGCCCTACCCATTGAGCCATATAGCTCAATTGGAGATAAGAGTCACAAAGGCTTTGTAGTGCCTAGGCTGGCTTTGAACTGCGGTCCTCAGATCTCAGCCTCCTGAGTAGCTAGGATTACAGGCATGAGCCACTGCACTCAGCAAGAATTTCTTTTATATAAGCTTTCTGCAAAACAAAAAAATGTAAGCTATAATTTTAAGCTTTTCTTTAATGCCAACAAATAGCAATCTTAGTTCAAGGATTTAACTTCCCTTAATATTTTCTTTGATTGATGCTTATATTAATTTTCCAGAAAGTCTAATAGTATGTATGATCTAGAGCACTGACATGTAAGTCAGCTACTAAGCTATAAAATTATTAATATTTTCTATTTGTTTTTATTTATTCATCCACTCATTGTCTATTCATCATGTGTTTACTGCCTTTCCAAAAAGCACTCAAGGCAATTTTCTATGATGTGATTAATGGTTCTATGTGCTTCTCTGGATGTGTTCTATTGTAACTGAGCAGAGCTATTGTCTTGAAACTTTATGTTATCAGAGAAAAGTACACTAGAGGAAAAAAGTCATTTCAACCTTTAATCTTTGTTACCAGATGATTATCAAAATAAATAAACATTTCCAATGAGAGGTAAAATAATCTAGGGATTATTAAGAATCTATTGCATTGTCAGTGTCAGGAGATATATTAGACATGTTTTTTGTTGTTGTTTTGTAACTCAAAAACAAAACCCATAAGACATGCTGTAGAAATAAATGAGGAAACCGAGAAAGTGTTACATAGAAGATCTCTCCTTTATTTTTACTATTTTGCTGTTATAGCCCCTGGACCTGGCATAGTGGTAAATAGAATTTAAGCCCTACCATGCCTGGTGCCCAAATCTATGTTCTCTTTTATATAATGGTGCTTTCTCGTATGTATCTAAAACTTGAAGTTATCATAGAACATTACCATAATGGTTGATAGCAGTTCCTCAATAGTCATTATTATCTTACATCATCTTTTTGTTAAAAAAAATCTAGAGAAGTAACTGCTATGAGATGGAAAAAACAATGACAAGTAGAATATCTTAATCTGATAACATAGAATCCTAGTTATTCCCTGTATACCATGGGTATAGTGTTTGTCTTAGCTGAGCTAAGTAAATACTAATCATTAACTTGTGCTTTGACAGATCCACTTGCATTTTCTCAGATTATGGATCCCCCTCAAAAAATAACTCAATCATCATCATCCCCAAGTAGGACTGGGGTAGAAATCTATAACTTTTCTTTAAACTCCTCATCTAAATGTGGCTGGTAACTAATGTAGTGTTTTCTCTTCTACAGTGGAGAAATTGGTAATCTTTTTGTTAAAAAATATTGCTATATGATTATGCCATAAAATCTATCACTTGCTGGCTTATAAAATCAGATGCTAATATATACTACATAGTATCAAGGAAAGGGAGGCTGAAGTCATAGAAATTTATGTATTATATAATTGTTTCATAGAATTTTGCCTGGAAGGACATAGTCTTACTGCCAGTTCTGTTGCTTAAAAGAAAATACACTTGATACTCATCTCACCTGCTATGAGAAACTTATATAGCAATGTTTATACCTAAACTTTTAAATTCATATTATTAAATATTCGTTAAATTCAAATTATTTCTTACTGAATCAGTTTCGCGTGCATTTATTAAGCTTGGAGCCAAGGGTTACTTAAAGCCATTTTTTCCCTTCTGAAAGCAAAGCAAGATCTATGTTGCACTTCAGGGCAACTCATGTCTATAATTCCTATTGACTTTGTTGTATTTATTATTGGCTAGCTATCTGTCAAGAATGATTCTCTTATCTTTCTAATTCTGAAAAAAAAGCCTTCAGCCTATAAATACACACAAATCCTCATAAACAGTGGCAAAATTGCCAAAATAATTTCCATGCTCTTATGAATGCTTCACCACCACAATCAAATGCGTATTTAAAAATTACTTGGGCATTCTAGCCCATGAAACCACAAGCATTTATACTTTAGCTCAGCACATACCTATTTTTTATTGTAATGTATAGAGGGGTCACAGTTACATTCACCACACAGAGTGTACATTACTTCTCACACATTGACACCCCCCTCTCATGTTTTTGTCCCCATTTCCGTCCCCCCACCCCCTCCCAATCATCTTTTCCCCCCTCCCCTTTCCTATTTCAAATAAACAAATAAATGTACATACAATATGCCAGATAACAAAGTCAGATACTGTTAACAATATGAGATTAACCAAAGGGACCTATTTTTTAAAATTTTTATTGTAATTAATAGAGGGGTTACAGTTATATTTGCTAGGGACCTATTTTTGTTATACCTGTTTTTTTGTTCAAAAGATGTGCTGAAAATATTATAACAATAATTTCAATGAAAGTGCGCTAGGGCAAATGATTTAATGGTTTATGTTGATGGTAGTGACAGGTTGTTTCATTCATTGATTTGCTTAACACAGGACCTTGTCGTAGAACATGTGCTGGCTTCACAAATGCTGAGATTACAGGCATGTACCACCACAGTCTGACAGAGAAAATTATTTTGATTACATTATTTTGATCAGATTTTTTTGATTTGTGGTAATGTTCTTTACTAATTGGGTGTCACTTAACCAAATTAGATCTTTGTGTTCATAAGGGAACTGTTCCAAGACCTCACCAAAATGCCAATTGCTATTACCACTGCCATGTAATCTCTTCAACATAGTGGCAATAATCATTTCACAGGCACTGTGCATGCTGTCACATAAGAACAATGCTGCTCACATTTGTGCATATATGTACCTATACAAACATACAAACATTTTTAGACCATACATATGTTTATATCTCAGCAAAATTAGAATGTATTTCTTCCAATAGATACATATGATTATTCATGGTAATCATGATCATAAAAATCAAAAATAATAAAATCAAAATCATAAATCTATATATGCTCACACTAGCTTTTGGGATTAGTACCTGGTCAGCAATCTTTCTACTCAGAAACAAAGAACTTTTTTATTTATTTATTTATTTATTTATTTATTTATTTATTTGCCAGTCCTGGGCTTGAGCTCAGGGCCTGAGCACTGTCCTTGGACTTTCTCAAGGCAAGAGCTCTACCACTTGAGCCTCAGCACCACTTCTGGCTTTTTTCTATGTATGTGGTACTGAGGAATCGAACCCGGGTCTTCATGCATGCTAGGCAAGCACTTTAACCACTAGGCCAAACTCCTGGCCCCTTTATTTTTTTTTTTATTGTCAGGGTAGTATATAGAGGGGTTACAGTTACATTCACCAGATAGTAGGTGCATTACCTTTCACACATTGATACCCCTTCTCATATCAGAAATAAGAACTTCTTATCTACTTTTTCAAAACATCATCCTGACCATTTCTCTGCTTTATTTAGAAATATTAAAGGCCAGCAGAATTTAGCAACTAAGTTGCTGGTGTATTGTGATGATTCATATGGTATTATCTGCTTCATTGGTTATAGATGATGCAAAAAAATAAGATTCATCTTACTCTATAAAATTTCTACTAATTCTATCAAGTATGGGGCATAAGAAATAATTGAATTAATTTCTGAATTTCAGCTTTTTTCTGCAGTAACATATTTCAACAGTGATGGCTTCATCTTTCTTATGTTTTCCAGTTGCTACTTTTAATGTTATTAATATTTTAGTATGCTATTTAGTAGCTAAACAACTGAAGTTAAAAACAATAGACTCCTTGGAGAAAGAATGTGAATGTATTTTGATTTGAGGTTCAATTTTTTGTTTTATTCTTATTTCTTTTGGTTTTGTTTTTAATATATGTCTTGAGGCTTGAACGCAGGGCCCTGGTGCTGTCCCTGAGCTTTCTGCTCAAGTCTAGCACTCTACCACTTGAGCCACAGCTCCACTTCCAGTTTTTTTTTGGGGGGGGGGGGAGGAAATGCAGTGTTTAATTGGAGGTCTGAGTCTTAAAGACTTTACTGCCCCAGCTGGCTTCAAATCTTGATCCTCAGAAGCCTCCTCAAGTGGCTAGGATTCCAGGCGTGAGCCATTGGCTCCCAGCCATAATTTCTTTTTTGGTCTTCAAAACCCAGCCACCATCCAGTATCAATAAGTTGCCTTCATGGTCTTTATATTGCTGCAGACTGGAGTTGTTTCCAGGGTAAGTCATTTAAGAAAAAAAAATCAGGAAACTCTTGAAATTAATGAAACAACTATCAGGATATTCCCTTAATTCTACTATGTAATCAGACCATCTCTTTAATGTGTCTGCATGGATATATTCCCTTTATCCATCATTATAGAGAAGAATTGCTATCCATTTTAATTCTAACTTTAAAGGGACAGATTGATTTTTAAATTCAGGAAGAGGCGAGGCTATTATGATATTAAAATTTTGATAGAAATTTAACTTCTTCCTTATACCAAAAAGAAATTTGCAGGCCTCAGGTGCTTTTTAACAATAACTAGGAATTGAGTAGGTAAGCAAGCATAGTAGAAGAATCGGAGAAATAGTATAGAGGAAGTAAGGAAATCTGTGTTGGATTCTAGCCAATTTTCAAAACTTTGAATTGCAAATACCTGGCCAGGTAAACACAATTATTATCATATTTCACAGGCAAAAAGAAGAAGCTAGAAAAATAGATGGGAAGTAAAACTTAAAAGTACTATCCAGCTTAAGTCATGTAACTAAGTTTTAGTTGCTTAAGTTTAGTATTTTGACTTACCATGTTTTAATATTTCAAGAGAAGCATGAGTCTATGTGAAATATTCACAGGGAAAAAGTAAAGACTAGAAACTTCATGCTTGTAGGCAGACAAACGTTGATTGTTTTCCTGTTCTTAAAATGTGCTAGCTATATTTTACCATCCATACACAAATAAAATCAGTCCTAACTAATTTTACAGCTTAAATTCAGGAGCTTTTTCTCCTTTTTCACACTTCTTGGGTTTGTGGGGGGTTGGTGAAATGAGTTAACTGGGCCAAAGGAAAATAGAGTTGTCTATTGTTTTTTATATCCCCATTAGATCCACAGAGGAACTGATAAAATGTTAGCATAAATCCTGTTTTAAAATACTTCCGAGTAATACTTCTTTTTTAAAAATGGCCAGAATATGTATTGGGTGATTATATAATTGCTTTCTTAAAGGAAAACAAACCAGGCCCATTTCTCTAATGAGATGAAGCCTGGCAAGCAGCTCATCTATGTATATCATAACGAGAATGGCCACCTTCTTCCTTTCTGGTGTTGAAAAAAAAAAGGCTTTACACGAAGTGCAATGGTACATACACATTCTAACCATGTCTTATCAGTAGGGTTCCTTCAGAAAAAGTGCAGAAAGTGATGTATTATAATAGCTCTGTCACATAAAAAGTCCCCAGGAAACCAAGTAATATTTACATTAAAAATAGCTTCATACACATTCCCTCTGTATATATACCATACTATTGTGTCTCTCTCTCCCCTATATGCTAAGGTTCTGTTGGTGTGGGAATCAATTCATAACTGTTAGAATCTCTAATAGTACAATCTAATGTTAAAAGCTACTATTAGAAGATAATTGCTACTAATATTAGAACCTAATGATGATATTTCTGTTGCTATTTGTTTAAAAAAATAATGAGCATGAATCAGGTTAAACATTTTACTTTAGTAAGAGTTTAAACTTTAGTGTATATTTGATCTGTATAAATAAAATGATAACCAAAGCAGTCATGATTTATTTACATTGCACTTCAAATAGAATAATTTCTTTTAGGCTGTGTTATCAAACCTTTCCCTGAACTCTGCTTGTTAATAATAGCACAGTACCATAAATCTTGCACTATGCTAGTATTAATTCTATCTTGGATTAGGAAAAATCTATATCTCCCCAAATCATTATAGGATTTATTTTTAGGTTATGGCTTGGAATATTATAAATTATAAACTATGGATTGTATAGCTTCAATTTACATTCTAAATGGTAAGATAATATGGAAGAGATAAATTAAGCAAACTTAAAATATTATTATTTTATCTATTGATGAGTTTTATTCTGATTATTTGTATTCAGGTACTGTAAATAATCTAAACTTGTATTTAAAATGCAGTATATAAATCTAGGATGTGTCTTCTAATTGCATTTATCACTACTTCCTAAGAGCTGTCAACTTAGGATCATTATTTAGTAAATAGTATACAATAATACTACCAGGATTAGAATATATGTTTTTCTACAATTAAAAGGAAGTAATTTTACCATAATTATTAGGGACTCTTTTCAGAAAACTATGGTAAGCGTCTATTACATCACTAAAGAATGCCATACCATTTTTGCAATAGACCCCGTCCCAGCAAAGCAACATTTTAGACAATGGACAAGAAGATCTGTCTCCTAGTGGCCAATGGAATCCTTATCCACTTGGGAGGCGGGATGTACCTCCGGACACCATTACTAAAAAGGTAATCAGTTTCACATCGATAGCACAACCCGTCAACCTGGCACCTTCGTTGTGATATGTGATCCATGCCTTGTGTCTTCACATCATTTCTACCTTTGTGAACAATTTAGGCTAAACCTCATCCTATGATATAAAAATTATTCAGTAATTGGGAATGTGGTCGAGTGGTAGAGTGTTTGCCTAGCATGCATGAAGCCCTGGTTTCCATTCCTTAGTACCACATACACAGAAAAGGCTGAAAGTGGCACGGTGGCTCAAGGGATAGAGTGCTAGCCTTAAGCAAAAGAAACTCAGGGACAGTGCCCAGGCCCAGAGTTCAAACCCAATGATTGGGAAAAAAAAATGTTCAGCCGGGTACAGTGCCTCACACCTGTAATCCTAACTGCTCAGGAGGCTGAGATCTGAGGATCACAGTTCAAAGCCAGTCTGGGCACTAAAGACCACTAGAAAACCAGAAATGGCATTGTGCCTCAAGTGGTAGGGCGGTAGCCTTGAGCTGAAGTGCAGGCCCAGAGTCCAAGCCCCATGACTGACAAAAAAAAAATCAACTGTTAAAGAATAGAAAGTGAATCCTGCTAGGTGCTCAGAGTTAGCAATGTATATTTTTAAACATCTTATCACCTCTCTGCAGACACTACCAGTCTCATAAGGGCCTTAAAATATTCTTTGAAGCGCAAGTACAGAAAGCTATGTGACACATCCTTCTGTCTCTCTTGCTTTCAATGATTTTCTTGAATCCATGGCATAAAATGATATTTGGTCACATAAAGATTTGGTTCACCACTTCTGAAGTTGTGACAATTCACTGAACAAAAATATTTAGTGAGCAACAATATGTACGTTACTGTGTGCTAGAGAATAAAACATTTAAAAAGTCTTTCTTTACCTTAAAGAGTTTTTTTTAATGTAAGGAAGCATATGAGGTTCCTTTTTATTGCATTACTGTACTTTATTAAAAAAGTGAATCAGAAAGTGTGGAAAAGATTTTTGCAATATATATGGGAGGCAATATCTTTTATTATTGCCCAAGTATTTTTAAAGCACATACAAATTACCATAGTAACTGTACATACAATTCTTACATTTTAAAAATGCCAGGGCTCAAAGAAGATAAAAAAGTAAATAAATATTAAAACAAATAGAAGCCTTCTGTCACTCAAAGAAAGGCAAAAGAGATGCCATTTTGCATTTACCAGACTGGTAAAAATGAACACAACTAAGAAATAAAAGTTGTTTGCAAGGATAGGAAATATTTTTATACTTCCAAATGAAATGCAAAACACAAACTACTCTGATAAGAAATTACATTGTGAAATGGAATACTCTACATGTCAGCAAATCTCCTCTAAACTAGAAAATTTTTCTTTAAACTTGAAAAAGTTGCACACACCATTGAAGGATATGTTCAGTGTTTATAGTATCAGAAAAACCAGACAAATGATTTTCTATCAACAGAAAATTGTTTAATTTCTGCTATTGCTGTAAAGAAATACTCATAGAAATTAAATGAGTGTTCCTGCTTATCAAGCTCAAAGCCTGATATGGCCAAATACATAAGTAAATAAGATAGTAAATTATGGCTACAACACTGTCTTGGAAAATATAGTTCAAATGGGAAAATATTTCAGGAACATGAATAATACAATTTTTTAAATCTCAGAAGCATACATAAGAAAAGTATTTTTATAAGGACCAAGAGATTTAGATTTATGCTCTAATGGGAAGACATGAAGTAAGATCAGAGAAGTAGCTAATACCATTAATGTTAACACAGTGACAAATGTTAGTGTCCTTATAATTCTAAAATCCAATTGTGATTTTTAGGTTCTATTTTTTAAACTCAGTTTTTTAAAATTAGAATGAATTTCATAGCTTATAGATATATTGCATCATTGCATATTGCATTCACTCTTTGTAACCTCAGTGATTTTTCCCTAGTGACTTCAATGCCGTGTGTGTGTGTGTGTGTGTGTGTGTATGTGTGTGTACACATGCATATGCGTGCAAATACATGCATATATGCCAGTCTTGGGGCCTGGACTCCAGGCCTTGGCATTGTCCCTAAGGTTTTTGTTTTGTTTAGCTTTGTTTTGTTTTGTTTTTGTATTCTACAACTTGCAGCACAGCTCCACTTCCAGCTTATTTGGGTAATTAATTGAAAATAAGAGTCTCTCAGACTCTTCTGCCTGGGCTGTCATCAAATTTACAATCCTCATATCTCAGCCTGCTGAGCCATGGACATCAGCTGATGTCAATGATTTTTGTTTTCTTCTGTTTTTTATGTCAATTATTTTTAAAGATATATTCCATTTCTAAAATAATTGGTAATAGTTGATATGCAGACACTATGCTTATTAATTTTCCTATGGGATAATATCTAGCACTAAGCATAATCAAGTCATTCCTGTGCTATATCCAGAAACTCAGCAATAGTGACTATGAGAGTACCTGAAAAGGGAACACATTTCATGAAGAAACTAAAGGAAGTTTAGGACAGTCCAACTTGTTGTTAAATAAGGTTGAAAATATAAGGAAAAGCCAGATTCATCTGGGCTTTATCATCTAGAAAATGGGAAGGGGAAATGGGAAGTGCTTTAAAGGAGAAAATGAAATGTCAAAATTTCAATGAAAGACCACTCTGACTAAAGGAGTCTTAACTAAAGGAGAAAGGATGTAGACATGAGCAACGGGAAGTTTCTCTATTTATCCATAAGAAGTCTTAATAGATAGAGCAAAAAACATCTTGCATTAGACTGGACACAGAGTAAAGATATAGGTAAAATAACTAAGATTGATAACCAGGTTGCTAAAATGGTCAAGTTAGTCATTCCATTCACTAAATACAAACTATAGAAAGAGTAACTGATGTAAAGGAGACAGGAGAGCTTTGATTTTAATGTATTGGTTCAAAGTTTCTTTAGAACCAAGTGGATATTTGGTTTTGTATCTGAAGTTCAGCAGTGAAGGCTTAGCTGAAGATTAGCATTTACCAATCATCAGAGTGTATGTTATAATTCAGCTTGAGTGAGGCCATCAAGGATGGTGCTAAGTCCTATGGAAACACTAACATTTAAAAGATGTACTTTGGTAAGAGAGGAAAAAGCCAAAAATTTGTCAGATGGAGATTTTTACCATAAGTTGTAAAAATTTCAAGGCAAACGGTCTTGCCTGAAAAAAAATTAATAAGATGATTTAGCGAACAAAATAATAAAGATGCAGGAAAAGACTCAGGTTTATTCTTCTGTTCTGTATTCACATGGACCTTGATGATTTTTAAGTTTCCACAGTTACCCAAAGCCTTATCCTAGAGCTGATTTCTCTCCTAATAAGATGATTTCCAATGATGACAGTTGGTGACACAAAATCCCTTTATCAAAGCCAGTCAGGCAGCAAGCTTCCAGGGGCTGTGTCCCCCAAATCAACAGGCCTCTTTATGTATCTTGTGGATCCCAACTAGCTAAGCACTTTCCATCCCAGCAAAGGGGATGATGTAGTTCTGAGTTTGGCTTTAATTAATTAGTTGAACTAAATGCGACTAATAGAATGGATAGGACTATCAATCTAATAACAACTAAAGAATAAAGAATATATTCCAAAGAGATAACGGTCAATAGCATCATATGCTGCCTTCCAATAATCAACAAGTTCAGTGTGTTTAGGAAAAGGCTCCTTTCAGGAACCTAAAGAAATCCAAGGAGTTTTTTATTTGAAAAACAGGGGAGTGGGGTGCATATGATATATTAGATAATATCAGAGGAAAGAGGACAAAATGAGATTACATATGTGTGAACATATGTAAAGGCTGGAGAAGAAGCCGTTAGTGAAGGGGAAATTGGAGATGCTGGACAGGAGAGGACAGAATCTGCTTCATATGAGAAAGGAAGGAGAATCTGTACATTTTGTAGGCTACTGAAGGAATATATCATATTCAGCTATGAAACTGTAAAAGATTGTCATTTTTATCTTCCAGTGAAAATTTCTTTTTAACCATTAAGTAGTTGTACATTAAGGAGTTGCCATTCAATAAAGCAGTTTGTGAATACAATGCATCTTGGTAAAGGTCACCCTTTTCAATATTCTTACCCATCTCTCTCCAGGAGCACCGCATCCTTCTCTTAATTTTGTAAGAGATGCATTGAATTTTTACTGCATTCTTCTCTCCTTCTTCTCTTTATTTCTCTACTCTCTTCCCTTGACTCCCACCCCATCCCTTTCAAGTATCCATTCCAAGAAAATAAACCTTAATTATTTATTACTCTAAATGGAACTAGCAGATTTTTACATTATCTATTCATGCATCCATTTTTATTTGAAGTTTACTTGAAAAGCCCATAACAATATTTTAAGTCATAGCATCAGCTCGAGTAAGGAAGAATTTTTTCTTGCATCACTGCTCACTTATTAGGATAAAATAATAAAAATATAAATATCTAAAATATATAATCTTAAAATTGTCATTGGAGATAACTTTTGTAAAACTTTGTCCCATCAGAAATTTTTTTTTCAAATGGTGACACACACAAAAAGTTTCTCTCTTAGAGAGTTGGCTATATGTGTAGACTTGAGAAGAAAAAAGCAAACCAAAGAAAATGTACCTTTAACTTTAATTCTGTGATTCAGCATAAGACTATTGAGATATCTTGTAGGTTGAGGAAAGAAAGCTCATTTACATAGAAATAGAGGAATGTACAGTGTATATAAGAAACAGACAGACATGAAATTAAATATTGGGAAAAGTAGAGGCTACCTAAATTAAAAGTGTATGTTACAGCTCTCAGAGTCAAGATATGGAAGAAGTAGATATGAAAATCAGGCAGAAAACATTATGTATTAGACTCAAGAGAAGTAGAAGTGTTTAGTATTTCCATCAGCATCAAGTCAAAAATACCGATGTTAGTTACAGTAAATTTGAATTTGAAAAATGATTCTGAAACCTGACTGATTGCCCTGCTACAGTTAACCTTTCCTTTTATGCAGAAGAAAATGAGTCAGGTAAATAGATTTTCTTGCTTAGGCTTTACAATTAGTAAAGATTCATTATTAGTCATGAAAAGCCCCAACATTAATGCCTTTACCTCATTAATCCCTAAGCAAATGAGAGAATCATCTGTGAGTATTTCCCAGCTCAATCTGGCTGCAGAATTTCTTCATTGTCTTTCTCAACGTTTTTTTCCTTTTCTGATAGTAGCAATGTTTTTATGATCCAAAGAAATTTTTTTCTGAAAAGATTTTAATTTCTAAAAATGCAAAAACAATCGAAATTCCTTACATTCTGAGATCTTTTGTGTTAATTCCATTCTTCATCCTCTTTCTCTCTCCCCACTTATGGCCATGTCTCTGAGGACTTCTTATGGAGCCATATTAAAGACTGCAGAGCTACTTATGGTAATAGCATATTGTACTGTGAGACAATTGATGGCAAATCAGCTTTAAGAATAGCAGCGAAACGTTTTTGCTGATGATGAGTCTGCCCCAAAACAAGAAATGAACCTAAATAGGACAGATTAATGAAGTCGTACAATTGCAGAGTTTATAGGGAAAAAAAGCCCAATAAGTTGTCCCTAATGAGACACTTCTTATAAAAATATATACAATTTGTATTCAGAGAAAGTACAACAGTGAGATGGGATTAAATATACCCATATAAAAATGAATATCTACCCCTAATGAGACTTCAGAAGAGATTCTAGGTCTATAGTAATGCAATCCTACTTGAATTTGCATTTTGATATCTAGAAATAACCTGGAACCAATTGTTTGTGTACCTAATAAGTAATTGCTACTTAATAACATCCTACTGGTTGATAAGAAACTTTTAATATTTCTAGTTGCATCAGTTGCCTGGGAAGCATTCATACCTACTCTTATACAAAATATCATTCCACTTTAAAAGGAGATAAGGACAGAAGTTAATAAATACATACTGCATGAATCACAGGAGATGTTTGTAGTTATGGTCAATTACTGATAATATTTGGCACCACCAATCACTAATAGGAATCTCATTGAGATTTCAAACAAGCACACTTGTATATCAGTGTCATATTAAGACACTGACTAAACTCATTCTGTGTATTAAATCTATGTATCTATCTCTACTAAACTTAGAGGAGCATGGTCTTTATGGCAATGATATTGATGTTCTGGAACAGGATTAAGCACACTGTGGCTGAGGTTGTACATGCCATTATGTGTAGAACAACCAAAATATTACAAAAATATCTATAATCTCAAATCAAGTGACACAGTTTTATGTTACCATAGGAGAGTATCATTATAAAATTCTTATTAATATAAATTGAACGTAATTATTTAAGCAAAACTTAACATTGTCATGGTGCTCTTTTCCAGAAACACCAATATAGCCAAGTATTTTGCTGCACTGTGGAAATAGGAATGAATATACCTATTAGACTCATGGTTTTCCATCACTACAAATTAACATGAAATGGAGATGGAAAGAGGCACAAGGGGAGAGACAGAGACAGAAAAAGAGACAGAGACAAATGGAGTGAAACTTGATGTTAAACAAGAATTATTTGCCAAGCAAAAGTACATAGCCTAGAAGGAGCCAAAATTATATAAAGATAAGATTCTTGATGAGGACCAAATTGTTCTCATCTAAACCAACTCTATACCTTTGTTAAGAATGCAAATCCAAAACTGCCAATCAACTAGGTATCAAGTCAGAGGAAGGAAATAAATTTGTCACCAATTAAAGCAATAGAAAGACTGGCAGATGAAAAATACTTAGTCTATCAATAAATGCCAGAGATAATCATTGAAGCAAATGACTATTCAGACAATTGAATTTGCTCTAGCATAAATATTATCTTTGAGGAAAACCTAAAAGTGAAAGTTCAAGATTAATCTAATGCAATAAAAACATGCATAGTTGACCATCATTTGGAAACTTAGATAACATAACACACAGAGGAATCAGGATTGTGACCACATAAGGAATGACAAAATCATAAGATTATGCCTGTGGCTGTTGACTCATGTCTGTAATCAAGAGGCTGAGATCTGAGCATCAAGGTTGGAAGTAGCCTAGGCTGAAAGTCTGTGAGACTCTCATCTCCAACTAATCCTCAAAACAGCTGGAATGGATATGTATTAAATATGATGTATAGCATAGAGGCCAGTCTTCAACTTAATTTACTGATTACTAAAAATAATTTATAGGTCACACTCTGTCTGAGCAAAATAGTTATGAAGAAGTCTGAGACTCAGGGATTGGACAATTTTCAGAAGTTTGTATTGAGGATTCATTCACAAAGCCATGAGTGGAAAACATAGCTACATGAATGAAACTTGATTGGCTTATTTTTGGAAACAGTTTGCAAAATGACTTGTCAATTATTGATTGCAACACATGTAAAACCTATTCTTTCTGGTAATTTTTATTATTATGATCAAAGAATAATCACTTTTATTCAGGCAATTATAACTTTTTATTCTCATTACATCACAGAGTATTTGCTTTGTATTGAACACTACACCAACTTCTTATAATAGTTTCTGTAAGCCTCACAGGATTCTATAATGCCTTTATTATCTACAGATTTTACATCATAAGCAGAGAGCTTTATACCTTTGTTAAGATTCATAGCTAAAAGAAAAATGAATACCAGGCCATCTATTTCCAGTACTAATTTACCTACATTCCTGTGTTAATGTTTTCAATTGATGTCTGGAATTTCTGTTGCTAATTTTGTTATACCAAGAATGTTATAGAAATTAAACCATGCAATATATAAGCTTTTAATCTTGATTTTTAAACTCAGCTTTCTATGGAGATTAATAATCTCTTCTTTTTATTATTGAATAATATTCCATGGTATGGATGATCTACAGTTTAGTCATACCTCCTTTGAAGGGAACTGAATGTTTTTAGATTTGGCTTTTTAAACAAAGCTGCTAGACATTCATGGACATATTTTCTGTGAAAGATAAAAGTCTTCACAAGTCCCTGTGATAGTTTCCCAGGAATGTGCTACTCATGTGCTTATATTTGTTTATTTTAAAACAAAAAAGCACTGAACACTTTTCCAGAACATCTCTAGTATTTTACATTTCCAGTAGCAATAAATGAGTGGTTCCATTTCTGGCTGTGTGGCTTCAGCTCTTAGTGTGATCTCAATGTTCTGTCTCATTCTGATGGATGTAAAGTGATATCTCATTGCATTCTTTTTAATTTCAATAATGACAAATGATGTTCAACGTCTTTCAATGCATTAATTTGTTACTATCTGTATGTCCTCTTTGGTGAAATGTCTATATTTTTTTGCTCATACTCTAAGTGGATTTTTTAGCCTTAACTTTTTACTTTTATGTTTGAGATTTCTTTGTATACTTTAAGCATTATCTTTGTCGTACACATAGTTTGCAAATATTTGTAGTAACTCGGTGGAATCTTTTTAGTTTTTCAGTGTTTAAGTTGGAGTTTAAGTGCAGTTGATTTCTATAAATGATGTGAGATGTAGATTAGGTTCATTTATTTTGTCTATGCGTTTTCAACAGAACCAGCATCATTTCTTGTAAAGATGTTTTCCTACTTTCACCTTGATCTAAAATTATTTGGATAGATTTTAGGGCCTACGTATGTAATCTTTGTCCTATTCCATTTATCTGTGTGACTTCCGCCTGTACCTACTACTTAGTGTTGACAACTATGACTATACTAAGCTTCAAATCAGATGCACTGATTCTGCCTCCTTTATGTTTTTATCAAATTCATTTCAGCATGCTAGTTTTATGCATTTCAAAATTTAAAATATACAAAATATGTTATATGATTGTACATAATATGGAAGAAATGTAGAACAGATGTACACTGTACATACACGTTAGAGAGAACATTGGATCGATTGGAAATTTGTTAATCCATTATATTCACTTGGATAGAAACGTTACTTTTTTAATGAATTGAAAATATGGTATGTCCCATCACCTCAGATATTCTTGGATGACTTTGTCAGCATATATGTATGTAGGTATGTATATATATGTATATCTATAGTAAGATCTCTACCTGATTTGTGCTTGAATTCTTTCATTCTTGAGTGATTGAACAGGGTACTGGATAAAACACCAGCATGGCTGCCTTAGTGCCCTAGGACAGTCTCAAATTCTCTTCTTGATTCTTTTGAACTCCCTATGGGAATAGTCATCTACGAATAAGGACAACTTACTTGTGTTGCAATTTTCAGACCTCTTTGTCTTTTCTTTCATTAACTGCAATTTGGAGTATTACATTGAATAACATTTAGAGTACTACAATTAAATTTTGTTCCTGATATTTTGTGATCAGGCATTAACTTTTCACCATTACATTAAGGTTTGTTTTTTTAATAGATTAATTTTATGAAGTAGAGGACATGACTGTACTTCTGACTATAAGCATTTTTATCATAATTAGATTTTTAATTTTTCCAACTTATTTTGCTCTTAACTTTCCTTCTGTTGTTCATTAACATGGTATATTTTATTGATTTTTAAATGTGAACATGTATCATTGAATGAATATGAATATATATCATTGAAATAGGTCACACATGATCATAGCATATAAATAATTCATTTTATATGTTATCAAATTAAGTTGTCAATACTTTATTGAGAATGTTTGGAGCCTATATTATAAAGAACACTGATCTATAATAGTTTTCTTTCTTTCTTCTACTTCTGGTTTTGTTTATTTCTTTTTGTCTGAGAGTCAGTCAGGAAAATCACTAGTTTTAAAAACAAACTACAGTAAGTTACTTTCTCTGTTTTTCAAAAGAGATTGTGTAAAATTGGTCAGTAATTCTTATTTACAAGTCCAATAGTATTCTCCAGTGAAACTCCTTGCCCTAGGTATATTTTTTTCTTGAAATTTTTTTAATATTTCTATTGTAATTAATAAAAGGGTTACATGATATTTGCCAGATAGAAGGTGCATTAATTCACATACATTGATACCCTTTCACATGTCTTGGTCCCCATTGCTCTTCTCCCCACCCCCCCCATCTTGGTTTTCCCCCCTTCCTTATCTAATTTCAAATAACCAAATACAGATATATCCAATATATTAGATAACAAAGTGAGATACTATAACAATATGAGATAACCAAGGGACAGCAAAAGAGATGAGATTTGCAGGTCCTGTTTCTTCATAGTTGTAGAAGCATTAAGAGTTCCGTTTTATAGAGGATGAGTTGTACTAGTTTGTGTTTTTTCAAGAAAGTGACCTATTTCTTCTGAGTTGTCATATGTGAATCTTTAAGAATTGTTGATTATATTAACTTATTATCTTTTTTATTCTTGATCATTTTCAGCTAGTTTTCTCTCACTTATTCAAAGAAGGGTACTGGGTCTTCAATTGTAATTTGGTCTTTTCTATTTCTAGTTTCAATTCAATAAATTTTATTTCATATATATGGATATATATATATATATTGTTTGGTATGTGACATTTATGCTATCTTCATAGTCTGATCTTTTTTTCATATCATGAACTCCTCAGTTCCTTGAGTACTTCTTTGCTTCTGAAATTGACTTTATCTGGCACCATATAGCCATTCTCTTTTCCTTATTTTCAGGATATAATGTCTTTTACTTTATATCTCTCTGTACATTTTAATTAAGCCATCGGCCAAACTCCATCTCTTAATTTGTATATTTAGGTCATTAAATTTAATATTAAAATAGGTACCTTAAAGTTTGCTTCTCTCTTTATAGAGATATACGGATAGATAAATAGATGTGTGCATTTGTGTGTGTGTGTGTGTGTGTGTGTGTGTGTGACTATGGTTGTGTCTGTGTATACATACATACATTAATATACATGTGAGTAAAATAGATGTATACATATATGTGTATGTCCCTCTTTCACTCTTTTGCTTCTCTTTTTTCTTCTTTCTGCTTCTTCTGGATTATTTTAACATTCTTTAGAATTCCATCTTGATCTACATAGAATGGTTTTGTTATATCTCTTCATACAGCTTTTATAGTGGTTGTTTCTAGCGATACATTCACACACACACACACACACACACACACACACATATATGTCATGTGAGTTATAGATATGTGGAGTCTATCTGTATGACCATTTCAAGGGACCTTTAAAAACCTAAAGTTCTTTTATTCTTTTATCCTAATATGTGTATAATAAAATTGTCTTAAACATTTCCTGTACATACATTTAGAACTACACCAGCATCCTAATTTTTTCTTCAAACATATAGCATAATTTTGGCACATTCAAGATGAGAAAATATTAATGTATTTACTCATATATTTACTTATATGCTCTCTTTTTCATTTTACCATTTCCTTTCTAGTGCAGATAACAATAAGTTTACATTTTCCTTCCTCTGAGATTTTCTTTTAATGCTAGAGAATCATTGTACTGTTTCAGGATTTGGAGTTGACAGAATTTAACCAGAATTTAGAAGTTATACCACTTTCTCTGTCATCCATAACTTTAATAAAAACACCTGTAGTCATTCAAGTTGGTTTTTTTATAGAGTGTCATTCTCTAGTGGCTTTGAAGATTTGTTGTTTATATTTAAGTTTTAGCAATAATGATAATGCATCTATTTGTAGGTTTCTTTGGGGTCTTTCTATGTGGGTTTCTGTCTTTTCATGATTCTGTCGACTTTGTTGTAAAGGGTTTCATTTTTGTTATATTTGGGAGGTTTGTTTGTTTCTTTTTCATCTGTTTTGCTTCTTACCAAATTTCAGTATGCTTGAGTCATTATTTCTTGTGAAATTATTTAGCTTTATCCTTTTTTTCTCTCCGGTATGAACATTAATAAAAGCTTTCATGTTGTCTCTGACATTTCTAACTTCTTTTTTCTTTTTGTCAGCCCTGGGGCTTAAATCTTAGGCCTGGGCACTGTCTTTGGGCTTTCTCAAGGCTAGTGTTCTACCACTTCAGCCACAGCACCACTTCTGGCTTTTTCTGTGTATGTGGTACTGAGGAATCAAACCCAACACTTTGTGCATGCTAAGCGAGCAATCTACCACTAAGCCACACTTTCAACTCCTTTTTGTTTTCAATCTTCATTTTCTTTACTGAGAATTTTTATTTTTTTGCTAATGGCTTTTTTCTTGAGTGTGTGTAATTTGGTCATTAATTTTTTTGGTAGGTACTTAAAGTCAGATAATTCTAGCTTCTTTGTATTGATATTTTAATATCCTTGTAACAATGTGTAATTGACTGTCATTTTTCATTTAGTCTGATATCTTCCTGATTCTGAACATGATGGGTGATCTTTCTATTAAAATCTGGACATATAATTTTCATTATATTACAAATCTCTAAATTTTATTCACACCTTCTTCTTTTAGATAGCTTTCTCTGATACTTTATTCAGTGGAGATAGATGCCTGGTTTCCCCTTTTCAACTTCATTGACATCCGAACAAAAGTTCCTAAGTTTTGCTCAGTGGGGATGGAAGATACAGCTCTGCACCTGTTTCCATTGGTCATAGTGAAAGTCCTGATCGCTATTAAGGCTTCTTTTCAACGTTTCTCTGACAGGAAGGTAGGAGCTGTCTCACTGCTGTGGGAGGTACAGGAAGTCCAAGTGCCTCAGGCTGTCCCTACTGACAGGAGGAGCTCACTACTCGGGCTTATGCCTACTCATTGGGAATGAGGCTTTGCATCCCTTCACTTGGTCTTTTTTTTTTTCATATAAAAAGGTAAATTTATTGGGGAAGTAGATGGTGAATGGACTGGCCAAGGACACAGTGCAAACTCGGGAGCTGACACTGTGACCCCAAGTGGCTCTCACATTGGGTTTTTAAGGGCAAAACCCATGCAGTCAAACCTGGCTGCCGATGGGATAGTTACATACTCAGAGGGACCACAGCCAGCTCCAGCCACACACACTTAACCAATAGGGTTACAGCCCAGTGTTTGAATTTACCTGTCTCCTTAGTTGGAGTTGGCATGCAAATTGGGCAGGTCTCCACACAAAGCAGGCCCTCCCCACTCACCCAAGGAGATATCCCATCCTGCCTCATGGGGGGTGGAGATAAGTTTGCCCCTCCCTAGAAGGGCAAAGGTGGCTGGGCTGCTTTACCATTGTTGACCTTACACAATGGGACAGGAACTCTTAGGCATTCAGGATGGCGCCAGTCCCTGATCCCCTTAACACTCTCCCCTTTTCTTTTAGCCTAGTCAAATCCTTGACTCATTTACCTCAGTACAAATGGGGTTATACTGGGTGTGTAGGATCATCGGTTTTATAACTCTGATCCTCTTTTTTTACTAAGCACATCATTACATTAATTACACATGGGCCAATCCACGGTAACATTAAAATAATCACCAGTGGGCCAATCATGGCTGAGGATTGGGGAAGTTGCCCAGGGAGAGTTGTACAACCTCTCATACCATCTTTAGGACCCCAGTCCTTCCCTTTCTTGCTCATCTAGTTTCCTCTTTTATTTTTTTTTCTTTTTTGCCAGTCCTGGGCTTGAGCTCAGGGTCTGAGCACTATCCTTGGACTTTCTCAAGGCCAGAGCTCTACCACTTGAGCCTCAGCACCACTTCTGGCTTTTTTTCTCTGTATGTGGTACCGAGGAATCGAACCCGGGTCTTCGTGCTAGATGCTAGGCAAGCACTCTACCACTAGGCCAAATTTCTGGCCCCTCTAGTCTCCTCTTTACAGCTGCCAGGCTATCCTTTATTACTCCAGTTTCACTTGGTCTTTCTTAATAACAGTTTGGCATGAAAGTTGGTTGTCTTTGTTATCTCCTCATGTCAATAGAAATCTAGGCTCCTCATTAGGCCTTTGCTAACATTATTGCATTTGAGCTATAGTTATTTCTATAGTATTCATTAAGTAGGGAAGTGACTATCTATATGTATTCTATCCAGCAGGCTTTTCTTTTGGCCAGAATAAGAGCATGTTTCTGCTTCACATTGCTTGATACCTGTTGACATTCAGATTTCCTACCTCTGCCTCCCGTTCCTGTATCTGGCTCTGTATCTGCAGATTGTGACTTAGTAACTAGATGACTTTGGTTATATTTGTCAGAACTGGTTATACTATTTTATATACCAATACCAAGGATTGTTAGTAAATTTAATGAGAGAAATGGATGACTGTACACCTGTTCTATCTATATGAAAGCAAGTCTTCCTTTCTCCCTTTTCAAAATTAAAAGGAGAAGCATGGAATATATGGCATGAAAAAAAATAATATGACTGGGTTTCCATAATGGTTGTTAAACAAAATTACAACACCTGATATTTTTAATGAGTTACTTTATTATTCTTTAGAGATGATTCGTTGTGTTTGACCTTGGTTCTGAGCATTTTGAAACTTGTTTTGGACTTTTAGATCATCATTTTTACATAGTGAATCATGTCCCTTTGAACATTCTTAATGGTGTAAAACCTTTGATTTTTAGAGCAAGCCCTAAAGCTTCAAGAACCATGATAGGAATTTTTTTTAAAAAAAAATGACCTAGTTGGGAAATGCAATAGCCTGCTTAGTCTAACACTCCTGGTGAAAACAACAGTGTGAGCCAAAAGCATTATGGAAGTGATAGAGTCATTCTTTCATATTATACAAAATCTCCCATACACTTAACAAGTTCCCAAAATAAGACTGATTAGCTATGGGATGGATTTTGCTTGAAAAATACCATTCAGTATCAAATCAACATTTCTTTTTGCTAGCTATAACATAAACACTAACAGATCCTATAAGTATTGAAGCTTTTCACTGGAAATTTCTCAGTTTATTTCAGGGAGGGGGGTCAATTTGACATCAGCAATTCTATTACATGTTGCTTGGCACAACATCCCCTTGAAGGTTTCAAACAAATGTCAAAGCTTCTCTATTTCTTTTTATCATTCAAAATGTGTAGCACAGTCTTAAGGGAAACCTTTGTGTCCAAATTCCCCTCCGTGTGAATCAGTGTTCATCTAGCTAACCTCTGCTTGAGTAAATCCAGTCCTTGACATTTTTATCAGCACTTTGTGCTTTACCAGATGCATCTCTATTTCCTTTCCTAAGTCTTTGAACCACTAAAACAAGAAGTGTTCTCTACAGACACTCTGTGCCATAATTGCCCCTCCAGATGTTTTCTTATTTATGCATGTTTAACTTTGCACAATATTGAGTGTGTTAATTTTTTTCTTTGTTACAGCTGTCATTCACTATCAGCACCTATTGCCCAATAGTATAAAAACACCACTGTTGCAAACAAAATCACCTTACAGTAGGTTCCTACCCTGCCTGCTTTTTGTATTACCAATCCACCTGAGAGCACAATAGCCTCATCTTTTTTGTTTAGCTCTTAAACTTGGAGCCACCTGTAAGCATCTAAATTAGCTAATAGACCTAATTCACCAAATGGGAAATGGTCACCTGACAAATTCAAGAGCTGCTAAAACAACTGAATACATCCTCTCTCAACAATCGCATCCTTTTGTTCCACTGCATGGCTTTTTTATCAGTCACTAGGTCCTTTTGCACAGAAGGCTTGTTAATGTTCAATCACTCTGTGCCACTGCACCACTCTCTGTTTCATAGTGGATAATTAGAGTTGAATGTCTCACAGACTTTGTTGCCTAAATTTCACTCTCCTGAGAGGCTACAGTAACAGGCATGATCTAACGACACCCAGTCCATGTTTTTCTTTTTCACTCACAATAGTACTATTTTGAATAGGATGCCAGTATGGAGGAAGAGGGAAGCCGTATAATGCCATGTTTAAAGGCATGACCTTTGAGAGCCATGATCAAACATTGGTCATGCTGGTTTACCAGTTGTACAAATTAGTAGAGAACTTGATTTTGCCTTTCTGAGCCTTCATTTCTTTCTTAGAAAAACTGGACAATACAGTCATGGTAACTCTTATACTCACGGTGTCTTGAGAAAATTAGTGGAGAAGGCATGTATAAAGCACCTTAATTTTTTGGATCCAAGTGCTTTTGTTGCAAGAGTTATTTAGTAGACATAGGTACCATGCCAGTCAGAAAAACAGTATATAGCACCTGGTGCTTTCCCTGAAAGAATCTAAGGTCTGCATAATCTTGATCTCAGATTTTCTCATAAAGAGAAAAATTGGTCTGAAGTCTATTACAGTTCTTTAATCAAAAGAATTAAGTTTCTACCCTTGGATAGACTGCTTACATATTATTCAAAAAAGTAATTCTTTTTTCTGTTTTTTAATTGTAATTAACAGAAGGGTTGCAGTTATATTTGCCAGATAGAAGGTGCATACTTCACAAACATTGATACCCCTTCTCATATTTTTGTCCCTAATTCCCTCCTCCCACCCTCTCCCCTCATCTTGCTTTCCCCTTCCCTATCCTATTTCAAATAAATTAATAAACATATATACAATATATCAGATAACAAGGTAAGATACTGTAACAGTATGAGAATAACCAAGGGACAATAAAAGATCTAGATAAGAAATGACAGTACATTAAGAACAATAATCACACATTATATGGCCCTTGTTTCCATATCCTGGAGGTCCTTTCATTTAGCCTCATCCTATATGGCTTTATGCATTAAGGTTTTGTCCTATTGCAAACCACTGCTAGGAGAGTCCAAGGTTTGTACTAATTATTACAAATGAGGGAAATGATGGAATCTATGTTCTTTTGAATCTGGCTTACTTCACTTAATATGATTTTTTCCAAATCTTTCCAATTCCTTACAAATGGGACAATGTCGTTCTTTCTGATGGCAGCATGGAATTCCATTGTGTATAAATACCACATCTTGTTGATCCACTCATCAACTGAGGGGCATCTGGGTTGGTTCCATATCTTTGCTATGGTAAATAGTGCTGAAATAAACATCATTGCGCTAGTGGATTTAGTATGTCCTTGTTTCTGGATGATTGGGTAAATGCCAAGTGGTGGAATTGCTGTGTCATAGGGGAGCTCTATGTTTAGTCTTTTGAGGAACTGCCATACTGTTTTCCATAGTGGTTGAATGGTAGTAGTGATCCCTTCTGGCCACATCCCCTCTAGCATCTGTTGTTATTAGATTTCTTGATCATTGCCATTCTAAATGTAGTGAGGTGGAATCCTAGAGTTGTTTTGATTTGCATTTCTTTTATGGCCAGAGATGTCTAGCATTTCTTCATGTGTCTACAGGCCATTCTTATTTCTTCTACATAGAAGTCTCTCTTTAAGTCTTTGGCCCATCTTTTAATAGGATGGTTGTTACTTTGGAGATTAGTTTTGGAGTGATTCAATTTTTTGAGCTGTTGATAAATTTTAGATATGAGGCCTTTGTTGTATAGTTAGTGAAGATCTTCTCCCAATCTGTGGGCTTTCTTTTTTTTTTTCCAGTCCTGGGCTTGAGCTGAGGGCCTGCGCACTGTCATTCGACTTCTGGAGGTTAGAGCTCTACCACTTTGGCCACAGCACCATTTCTGGCTTTTTTCTATGTATGTGATACCAAGGAATTGAACCTGGGTCTTTGTGCATGCTAGGCAAGCACTCTACCACTAGGCCAAACTCCTGGCCCCCCACTCTGTGAGCTTTCTATTTAGCTTCCTAGCTATGTCCTTTGCTCTGCAGTTTAATGCAGTCCCATTTATCCAAACTTTCTTTGATTTGTTACATTTCTGGGTCTAAAAAAGTAATTCTTAATCAGTTATTACCATCTTCCTCATGTAGATAATAAATCAAGAACCCAACTATGGGTATTTTTTAAATTGTTAAGTAGTTTTACTATGAGTACAATGCATCTTGATCACTGTCAACTCATCCTTCTTGATCCAAACTTATTTGACTTCCTGCTGAGTTTATTTGGAACAAGATTTCTTGATTACATTATGATTGCAAAAGATGTAACCACACAGAGAATGAGTTAATTAAAAATACAACATTTCAAAATATGATAATAACTTTAGACTGTTTTATATTAAATATCAATACCTGATTTACCAGCCATAAAAACTTTAAAGTCAATGGTAGCCCAAAAGAATGAATTTGTAGTAAGCAAACATTTTATCACAATGATGCTCAATCTTCTAGAAATGTGTCCTTTCATGCAGATTTCTCTTTTTTGGCAATTTTAAAAATCTTTTATTGTTAGGATAATGTATAGAGGGATTACAGTTACATTTGACAGATAATAAGTACATTACTTCTCACACGTCGATACACCTTCTCATCTTTTTGTCTCCATTCTCTCTCCCTGCCCACTTCCAATCATCTTCTCCCCCCCCTTACCTTTCCTATTTCAAATAAACAAATAAACATATATACAATATACCAGGTAACAAAGTCAGATACAGTAACAATATGAGGTTAACCAAAGGGCAACAAAAGAGAAGAGAAATAACATAGTACATTAAGAACAACAATCATACAAGATAAATCTCTTGTTTCCATATCCTAGAGTTCCTTTCATTTAGTCGCATCCTATATGACTTTATGTACCTAGGTTCTGAGCTATTGTAATCGTCTTCTAGGAGAGTCCTAGATGTGTACTAATTATTACAAATGAGGGAAACCATTGAGCTTATGTTCCTTTGGATCTGGCTTACTTCACTTTTTCCCAAGTCTTTCCATTTCCTTACAAATGGGGGGATGTCATTCTTTCTGATGGCAGCATAGAATTCCATTGTGTATAAGTACCACATTTCCTCAGTATAATAAAAGCTGTGTATGACAAGCCTGTAGCTAGCATTATACTTAATGACAAAAAGCTAAAGCCATTTCCTCTAAACTCAGGAATGAGACAAGGATGCCCACTCTCTCCACTCCTCTTTAATATGGTATTAGAATTCCTAGCCAGAGCAATAAGGCAAGAAGCAGGCATAAAGGGGATCCAAATAGGGAAAGAGGAAGTGAAACTTTTCCCCTTTGCAGATGACATGATTCTCTATTTAAAGAACCCTATAGACTCCACTCGCAAGTTGCTTGAGCTGATTCGAAACTTTGGCAAGGTAGCAGGGTATAAAATTAACCCTCAAAAATCAACTGCTTTCCTGCGAGTGAGGCAGCAATCATGCAGATTTCTAGAGTCGAGTAGATAGCTCGACCATTTCCCTTTATGAGATTATCTTAATTGTGTGTACTTGGTCTTTCATGGCACTGGTATAGATTGGAAATTTGTGCAACTTGTCCTTCAGTTTCTCACAATGTTGTAATACTGTGAATGCAAAAATTGGACATCTACACTCCAATCAAATAATTACCCTACGTATTGCCACATAGCAAATTAGAATATTTTCTTTTAAAATTATCCAACAATATACTTTCCCATTTAAAATGGTTTTCACTATAATTATCATGGTGGCTTATCCCTAAATCATTGTAGTAGTTTCTTCCTTGAGTGTGAGCATGTGTTGCTCATTAAGAATTGTAAAATAAAGCAAGTGCAAATGTGGAACTCATTTTGAAGACCTTTCCATATCTAATGCCTCCACAAGCTACAGACAGTCCTATGAACTTACCACATGATTAACTTTTAAAGTAACTTAGACATTACTAAAGATATAATCTTGATTTAATACTGTCACAAATTAATAAGTGTTGGCTACACTTCACCAGAACAAGCTTCCCATATACCTGAATCATAAAATTTAAGGAATTCATTTTTTTTCAGAATTAGAAAACAAATTTTCTTTCATGTTAAAATATATTACATATTTCAATTTCTAAAAAAATTAAAATAAAATTGCCACTCTATTTTTAAGTATGGCTTCTTCTTTTTCTTCTTGGTATCTTTCAGACTAAATTGTGTTCCCTTAAAGTAAAATTTCAAACAATTTTTGCAAGCCACTCATTGGTCATGAATATATTTAGTATAAACTTGCCCAAGTATTTCCATTTTCCCAAATGCAAATAGGCATGCTCTTACTGTTTCTTCATTATCTTTTCTAAGCTGTGGCTGAAAGCCCAACAATTCCCCTCTGCAGAGGGGTATTCTGCATACATGTTCCACTTGAAACATATTTTTCCCACACCTTAACTGTTTGCCTGACAGATTATTTTCTCCACAGGCAGGCAGCCACATCCAGACTTTGATGGGGTCCCAAAGCCTTCAGCATCGCAGCCGGGAACAGCAGCCATTTGAGGGAAACATAAACAAAGTGACCATCCAGCAGTTTCAGTCACCGTTGCCTATTCAGATCCCCTCTTCACAGGCCACCCGGGGCCCTCAGCCTGGACGGTGCTTAATTCAAACTAAAGGGCAAAGGAGTATGGATGGCTATCCAGAGCAGGTGAGAAAAGAATTCATAATTGTCTTATTTTCAGGAGAAGACTTGGTTTGTCTTTACTTTTTCTTTTCTTTTTGTTCTTTCCTTCCTTCCTTCTTTTATTGCGGGAGGGGGAGGTGGGTGCTGGTACTTGGGCTTGAACTCAAGGCCTGAGCACTGTCAAGGCTCAAGGCTGGATTTCTATCCACAGCTCCACCTCTGGCCTTTCAGTCACAAATTGGAAATGAGAGGCTCATGGACTTTCCTGCCCAGACTGTCTTCCAACTATGATCCTCAGCTCTCAGCCTCCTGAATAGCTGTGATTTCAGGCATGAGCCACCAACACTCTGTTGCCTTCATGTATGAATGTGGCGCAGGACACATCATGTTGTCAGCCTGCTGGACAAACATGGAACAAGCTCAACCACAAATGTGTATATGTGCAGTGGATAGACTATCACAAATAAACATTTGTGTGGTGAAGCAGACACCGCTGATTCATACATGTAATCTTAGCTCCTCGGGAGGCTGCCATCTAAAGATCACACAGTCAAAGGTAGCCCTGGCTGGCTTCAGAAGCAGTACAAAATAAAGTAAAATTGCTTCTCCAGCAACTTCCTTAAAAGTAGAATATGTTTTTCCATTGTAGAATGTGTTTTGCTTCCTTAGGAACAACTATTGAGTTACATTAAGATTCAGAAATAAGACTTAAGGATCTTAATACTTGACATAAAATTTAATTTCTCTTACTTTATTCTTCATATAATTGCACAAAGCACTCAGTGACTACTAATTCCTTCATGTGGTTTATAAAATCTTCACTTCATTGCTGCTTACTCAAAGCTTTACGTGCTAACCGCCTTATTTTCTAAATGTATCAGTCAAGATTAACTTCCTTGTCCCGATTTTTTTTCTTTATATTTATCAGTGGATTCCAGCTGCTTTAAACATTGTTTCTATTTCTTACCACCCATCTGGAAATTGAAATGATGTATTACCATTCTCAGAATCATAGGTACTTCTTTCAAGATAATTCTCTTCCTCCCCTCCCTTGATTCTAGGCCAAGTGTTTGATTTAATGCAAAAAAAGCCAGGCAGATTCCTTTAATCAAATAATGATGTGTGAAGTTTAACATTCCCCAGAGCTTCTAAACATTAATAAAGCATTTAAGTTATGCTTTACAAAAGGAGAGTGAAATGTTTGTATCCACTGCCCCCTTATACATCCAGAACCTTAACCCAGTTCTATGGTTTGGTTATTCCTCTGGGTAACTACAGGGAGCTTTTTCTCCCCTGGAATCAATACACTTAAAAAAATCTACTGAGTTCAAACCCTTTCTAACCTACTTTGAATTATAATTTTATTGCTACCATGGAGCTAATTTGAATACAAAAAACATCTTATAAAATAGGATTACTAAATTTAACATTTCCATGTCCATTTAGATTTATTCTTTCAGAGAATGTATTTACAATAGCTTTCCAGTGTTTTGGGTTTTTTTTGCCAGTCCTGGGCTTGAGCTCAGGGCCTGAGCACTGTCCTTGGACTTTCTCAAGGCTAGAGCTCTACCACTTGAGCCTCAGCACCACTTCTGGCTTTTTTCTATGTATGTGGTACCGGGGAATCGAACCCGGGTCTTCATGCATGCTAGGCAAGCACTTTAACCACTAGGCCAAACTCCCAGTCCCTTTCCAGTGTTTTTATTCATAGCTCTGAATCTCAAACTGGGATATGAAAAGGTTGGCATGGAGGTCTATGTTAAGGCAGAGGATAGTGATATATAGAATTTGTAGCTGTCAAACCTAAAAAACGAAAGGGAGACATATCATCTCAATGCTTCTTTTATATTTCCCAGAAGTCTTTTATGAATTAACTGATTTTAATTGATAATGCTGTGATCCCTATAAATCAGTTTGTGTGTTACTGACTGAAACTATGGCTTAGAGAAGTTAAGTGTATTCGCTGTGGTCATATAATTCAAAAGCTGAGCAAGAATTAGTGTTGTGGGTTTACCACATTACATATTATAGGCTGGCTATATTGCAGCCTTACATAGGTCAAGAGTTAAGTTCACTTTGTCACAAAGCAATAGGAAACTACATTCTCCAGTTCATGCATTTTAACATGTGACTATTGCACAACTTATAAAGTAATATACAGAATTAACTGTGTTGAGTTATACATTCTTTGTGTCCAGTCATGAATCATAAATTCAGAACTGCAGCATTATTTTGATTATTTTGATTAGTACTTGCATGGGGAAAATATAAATAGACATACTTTAAGAGGTATAGGATACAATGTGTGGTATTCATGAAATCAATAAATAACAGACATTCACTCCATTTAATACCTACTTTCAAAGTGTTATGAATCATCACCATTTATTTTTTAATCTATATTTTAACAATATGCATTGATTCTGTATATCAATGTGAGGTGTCAGAACACACACAATGCTCTGATAGAGCCTACCTTTGTCCACTCATCCTAATTCTTAACCGGCGGGAAAGACTTCTCTATTAGATTGACTTGTTTTCTTTCAGCTTCTGTGTATGAAAGTCCTGATGTCTAGTTTATTTTACTTAACTTTATATGCTTCCATTCCATACATTTTGCTGTATAACTGAATTTTATCCTTTAAGACCATTGTTGATATATACTACATTATCCATACATCCACTGATAGGCACCTATACAGGATTCTGTGTCTTCTGTATTGTAAATAGTGTTGTTATATAGATGAACACAGGAATCTCTTTGGGTTGTTTCTTATCTCAGAAAGGTCTTTCTTTCTTGGTAGAAAGGCAGCTACAAGAGCTCCAGAATTTATCAGATTTCAAAAAAAAAGGTAAATAAAAGCAAGACTACATTTCCTGAAATCCCTAGAGGTCATTATGCTGTTTTGATTCGATTACCTACCAATTCCATTTTTTAAAAAATCACATTTTTAGGAAATATAATACTTTGTTTCATATCTAGATAACATGGTTTACCAAAAGCATACTGACTCAGGATAGGGGAGTGGGTGGTACTTCAAATAAAAATTAAGGTCAGGTAACTAAAACAATAAATGGATCTGAAGCAATAAAAGCTTTGCAATATATAATGCTAAGAAACAGAATGAACAACAGGAACCTAATTCATTACAGCATCACAGTATGTTTCTATCATGCTACCATAAATTACACTTTCCAACAAACACACACACACACACACACACACACACACACACGCTTTCTTTGTTCCTACTGCTGAGTCTTAAAGCTTTGTAAACAATGTCAGAACACTACCTTCTAAGGATCATAGATTATAACCTCACAGGGACTCACTAGGATATTACAGTCTCTTCTGTCATGAAGTTCTCTTAAAACAAGTCCAATTATTTTAATTAAAGGAAGATAAGCACAGACCAGAAATCTCAAGTAGAGTGAAATAATGGAAGTTGATTCTGAGAGCAGCTAATGCACTGCTGGTGTTCATCCCTATGCTTTTATGTTTTCAGCCAGAAATGTTTTCATTGCAATCATCTCTTAACAAAACAAATAATGATTTACAATGGAATGAGGTATTTGTTAGACTCCTAAACTTAACCTTTTACTTGGATTCTGCATTTCCTCTTTGCTAACCTTTGGTTTCATGCTATATTTTCTTCCATTTTATGGTCTCTTTAGGTCTCCTCAGGCAGATGGAAGTTCTTATGTGTGAGATGAATACTCTGTCTGACATGCTTTACGAAGCCCAATAGACCCAATGTATCCTAGTAAACACACCTTAGCATGCCCAAGAGCAGTCTAGCTTCAGATTTGAATTTATGTGTGTTTGTCACATTTATAAAACCATGGTGTCATCTCTATCATTTCTATTATTAAAAATATATTGAGACAGTTTGTCAAATACTTGGCACATGTGAAATTTGTTTTCCTTGGATTTTTAGTGCCTTCCAGATTTACAATAGTATAAAATAGATGTAGTCCCTGCCTTAAAAAAAAAAAGAAGAATGACTGAAAATAACTCTCAGCGATTTTCTGTGTAAGTGAAATCTTCTGCATTTGGTTCCTTTCAGGTTATAGAGGGGTCTGGAGAAACCCAGAAATATAGACACTTTCTACATTGTATAAGAGGACATTTTCTCATTGGGAAGACACAACCAAAGCTTGAAAGAATTTATTTCCTAATGCATATGTGAGGAATCACAAAAAAAAATTATAATAGTTGCTTTATTTATTTTTTTTTCCAGTCCTGTGCTTGGGCTCAGGGCTTGAGCACTGTCCCTGGATTTTCTCAAGGCTAGGGCTCTACCACTTGAGCCACAGCACCACTTCTGGCTTTTTGCTACGTATGTGGTACTGAGGAATCGAACCCGGGTCTTCGTGCATGCTAGGCAAGCACTCTACCACTAGGCCAAACTCCCAGCCCTGCTTTATTTATTTTTAACTAACAAAAAGTAACAAAAAGATAAAATACATTGAATAAGCCTAAAATACTTCCTCCAGCAAAATTGAACTACTTTAAGCTCTTCCATATAGATTGTGAGCCATATAAGTATAACCTATTATAAGCTGTAATTTCTACTACACTATGAATACTAATTGTAGCAAGAAAATACCTCAGTTGAAAGAACTATATCCTTAGCATAAAAATATAGAAAAGTATTTCTGATAATTACATTTACCCATAGTTTAAAAACTACTCATTTAAATGGCTATTCCTATTTTTAATTAATACAAATCACATTAGTGAACAAATTTTGGCCTTGTTATAACTGAAATATGTTACGGTTAATCGCTATTATGAAATATGACAATGTAGTAAAGGTAATTCCATTAAACAAACTAAGTAATCTAAATTTAATTACACACATGAATGTTAACTAAGTCTCAGATAAGCTTCAGGAGCCTTCTACTATCAAAGAGATGAGGATAACTTAATAAAATCAGCCAGATTCTGGGGCTCATTCCTATGATCCTAGCCACTTACGAGGCTGAAATCTGAAAATTTCAGGCCAGGAAAAAAAGTCCATGAGGCTTTTGGAAAACAAGATAAGGGAGGGGCGGGGGAAGGGAAATGGGGACAAAAACATAAGAAAGGGTAGCAATGTTTGTGAAGTAGTGTACCTTCTGTCTGGTGAATATAATGTAACCTTCCATTAATTACAATAAAAATATATAATAAAAATTTTTATTGTCAGGGTAATATATACAGGGGTTACAGTTACATTTGCCAAATAGTAGGTACATTGCTTTTCACACATTGATACCCTTCTCATGGTTTTGTCCCTATTTCCCTCCTCCCAACCCCTCCCAATCATCTTGTTTCCCCCCCTTCTCTTTCCTATTTCAAATAATCAAATGAATGTATCACACTGTTAATCCTAGCTACTTGGAAAGCTGAGATCTAAAGACCATGAGGCTTTTATCTCAAATTAAACACCCAAAGACTTAAGTGGTAGAGTGATAGCCTTGAGTAAAGAAGCTAAAGGAGGAGGAGGAAGAGGAGGAGGAAGAGGAGGAGAAGAAGGAAGAGGAGGAGGAGATGGGGGAGGAGGAGGAGGGGGAGGAGGAGGAGGAGAAAAAGAAGAAGAAGAAGAAGAAGAAGAAGAAGAAGAAGAAGAAGAAGAAGAAGAAGAAGAAGAAGAAGAAGAAGAACAACAAGAACAAGAACAAGAACAACTAAGGGATAAAACCCATGCCCTGAGATGGGTGTAGTGGCTCACGCCTGTAATCCTAGCTACTCAGGAGGCTGAGATCTGAGGATCGAGGTTGAAAGCCAGCCCAGGCACAAAAGGACCTGAGACTTTTACATCCAATTAACCCCTAGAAAATGGGAAGTGGGGCTTGGTTCAAGGGTAGGGCGGTAACCTTGAACTAAAGAGCTCAAGGACAGCGCCCAGGCCAAGTTCAGGCCCCAAGACATACACACACACACACACACACACACACACACACACACACACACACACACAACCATGCCCTGAGTTCAAGCACCAATACCAGCACAAAAAATAGTTTGAAGAAAGTGGTGCTGTGGCTCAAGGGGTAGGGAGGTAAGTTGCCTTGAGCTGAAGAGCTCAGGGAAAATAGACAGACCCAGAGTTCAAGTCCCATGACCAACTGACAAAAAAAGAAATTGTATTGAAAAAAATAATTTGAGTAATCACACTAAACAAATTAATAAGCTAAGGAATAATATTTGGGAGATGACATTAACTTTAAGAAAAATATTTTCTGTTTCCAGTTATCTTCAAAAGCATAAATATTTATACATTCCAGTATTATATATACTAATTATATGTATAAATATATAATATATAAATATATGAGATATATTATATACAAAGCCAGTAGTGTTCCCTCAGCCCACACAAATTGCCCCCATCCCTTCCTCCCCCTCCACCAGCTCAGGATCACCAAGAATTCTTAAGTTTGTTATCATTTCTCTAGGTCATTCTTGGTACTACTTTTCCTTCTAGATACTTGATCTCTGCTCTGTATTATATTTAACAGCTGACACTTTTATTACAGCCTCATCCTAAGATGGACTCTACTCCTCATGCTGTCACTCTCTGTAGTCCTTCAAAAGCCAAGGCTCTGGTGTGTAATGATCATTTCTTGATCTAAAGTAATGGGGAAAAATAGAACATAGACATTGGATACCAGCCGTCACTGTTTATTCCTTGCCACAGCAGCACCATGTTCTTGACTTCTTTCTTCCATCTCTTCATACTGTCCTTCTGTTCAGACCCCTCCCTTCCACTGGGGACTCAAAACTCTGTTCACAGGCAACTTCATTCACCCTGTTTCATCCTCACTCCGACCCCTAGATCACAAACTAAAAGCCATAATGTTTGTAAACACTGTCACTACTGAATGTGGAGGTGAAATATACCATCCTGCTACAACGCAGGTTGTGTTATTTAAGCACCTTGCTTAAGCACCTCCTTTCATTTTTCCTATTTAATCATATAATCTTGTGTAACTAGTCTGAGTGGAGTATAAACAGTACAAGTGGTAGAATGTCAGCTTTGAATGAGGAGGTCTAACCCAAGTACCAGCACAAAGTTAATAATAATAAGTCTGAATACAGTGCATTTATAGTAAACAGATTGACAATGTATAATATTTTTACTCTTTTACAAATCTAATAATCATAATCTAGACTAATAAGTCCTTCACTAATACCTGCCTACCTGAGAAATGTAAACTTAATTTCCTTCATGAGTGGTGCATGTGCAAACACTAACTGCTGGGTTGGAGTTTATTGTATCTTTTATGTCCCAGGTGAGCATTGGCTTCCCCTAAAAACCTGAATGGAAACATTTCACTGAGATGGACTTACTTGAAAGGATTCAGCTTCGATACCCATTTGATTGCCTTTTTCTATTTTTTTTTTACATAGTTTTGTGTGAGAATAGAAAAGAATCCTGGCCTTGGATTTAGTATCAGTGGTGGAATTAGTGGACAAGGAAATCCATTCAAACCTTCTGACAAGGTAAGGAAAGTATTCCTATTGCCATTTTTAGTTTTATAAAATACTGATTTCTACTGTTCTGTAATAGAGAACAAATTTTGAATATTATTTGACTTTGATTTCATGACCTATGTAATACCAATTACAACTTTAAACCCAGGGAAGAAAATAATTCACTGCAGTGCTTGAAAAATTCTGAGTAGGAAAACACACACACACACACACACACACACACACACACACGCACACACACACACAAGCTTTCTTGAAATCTTTGAAAAATTTTTCCTATATATTTTTATTGTAATTAATAGAAGGGTTACATTTCTTTGAAATTTTTGAAAGGCAAAAGGTCTTTGGTGGTGTTTTTATGACTATTTTTAGTGAAGAAGTACTTCTTAAGTTTGGTTTTACTTTTTGACTTTACACATGTCTATGTTGTACAGGAATCTACATAGGCCATTTGTGATGAATTGTTTTCAAGGAATTGTTTTTTTTTGTGCGGCTTTTAAGGCCAGAGTTCTTTTTTTTATTATAATGTATAGAGGGGTTACAGTTATATTCACCAGGTAGTAGGTGCATTACTTCTCTCATTACTTCTCATGTTTTTGTCCCCATTTCCCACCTCCCCACCCCCTCCCAATCATCCTGCTTTCCCCCCTTCCCTTTCCTATTTCAAATAAATGAATAAAGAAACAAATAAATATATATACAATATGCCAGGTAACCAAGTCAGATACTGTAACAATATGAGATTAACCACCAAAGGGCAACCAAAGAGAAGAGAAATAACATAGTACATTAAGAACAACAATCACACAAGATAAAGCTCTTGTTTCCATATCCTGAAGATCCTTTCATTTAGCCTCATCCTATATGACCTTATGTATCTAGGTTTTGCGCTATCGTAATCCTCCACTAGGGGAGTCCTAGGTGTGTACTAATTATTACAAATGAGGGAATCCATTGAGCCTATGCTTCTTTGGGTCTGGCTTACTTCAGTTAATATGATTTTTTTCCAAGTCTTTCCATTTCTCAAGGGATTGTTTGTAAATTACTTATTACTAAAGGAAACTTTTCTCACAGTGACAGAATGATTATGTTATAATTAAATGCTGGGGCAAGCTGACTAACATCTCTTCAAACTACCAGGATTCTAAAGAATTTTGTTAATAGAAATACAGTACTGAAAAGCCACAGAAAGAAAATGTGTATGATTAAAAAAAAGAGAGTTTGTCTTAGCAGAACAAGCTATTCATGTTCTCTGCTTGTCAACCTGTGGGAAAGTTGGATGCTTCCTCCCTCCACTCAATCCTAAACATTGTCTAGACATTCAACTTGCTACCACAATCACATGTGGGCTGCATCAGTCTGATGTCAACCATTTAAACTGTACACTGAAAAAAAAATTTACCCTGAGCTGCATAACCTACCCTGGTACCAAAATGTTTAATATTCTCTGCTTAGAATCAATTAGTAATTATAACTTGATGATAATTGAAGTGCTCTACTTTTGACTTTACCAAACTTAATTGCTTCAAATGGCATCTTAAACTTCTAAGAAGATGAAGGAAGAGAAAAATCACGTTTGAATAAGCTCTTGTCTTACACTTAAGGGACAAGCTGGTCCAAACCCGTTCAACCTTCAGTCCACACAAAAGTTGCTCATAAATCCATTTCTAGGAATGAAACATGCTTCTGAAATCTCTCGGTGGCTCCTATTGTAAAGGTTTGTGAAATTTGAGAGAGATTTTAGTAAAACATTTTCTTGGTTTTCTTTCTACTCGTTTCTTATATCCTCCTCCCTTTTTAGGGGAAAATAAGCAAAATGGATAATATTACCTGATAGTGTACATTGAGTTAAAAAAGACCAAGATGAAATTCTCCATCATTCATAGATTTGGACTCCTTTAGTCAGTAGATTGGAGCAGCTGTTCCTATGTAAGAACTGTACATGATGTAGCTCTTTGTAATTAGGGGAATACCAGTAATAAACATCTATACACCTATTTCATTCCAATTCGAACTGATACTGTGGAAAAGAATGAGGTTATCAGAATTAAAATAATAGATTGTTAACTGTACCAACATTTGGGGGGGCTGGTTCTAGAGCTTGAACTCAGTACCTAAACTGTCCCTGAGCTTTTGTGTTCAAGGTCAGTATTCTATCATGTGAGCCACAACTCCACTTCCAGCTTTTTGAAGTTAACTGAAGATAAGGTTCCCATTGACTTTTTTGCCTGGCTGTCTTTGAACAGCAATCCTTGGATCTCAGCCTCCTGAGTAGCTAGGATTACAAATTTATGTCATGGGTGCCCAGTTTATTTACTTAATGTTAATAAATTATTCATAGATCTTAAGACAAAAAAATATAAAAGTGCTTAATTATCAGAAATGGGCTGGGGGATCATGGCTCAAATGTTAGAGTATCTGCCTAGCAAGTGTAGGCCCTGAGTCCAAACTCTAGTACTGCCAAATAAAAAAATTATCAGAAATATGTATGATTTTTTTAAACCTCCTAGTAAACATATCTCATTCATCTTGACTTCTGTTTTAGGACTCTGGTTGTACATTCCTCCTATAAATTTGTTCAAAGAAAAATTAATAACCTGATCATTTTAAGATTGTTGAAATTCAAGAAACATTTCCTTTTTCACCAGCATATAATGTTTCACTCTGTTTGGAGAAGGGAAAGGATGATATTTTTAAATTAAAGATTAAGAGATTGCTAAATAGGGCTGGGCAGGATGGCTCAAACCTGTAATTCTAGCTACTCAGGAGGCTGAGATCTGAGGATTGCAGTTCAAAGCCAGCCCAGGCACTAAAGTCTGTGAGACTCATTAATCACCAGAAAACCGGAAGTGGTGCTGTGGGTCAAGGGGTAGGGTATCCCTGAAGAAGTCAGGCAAAACTGAATCTACAGACAATCTCAATATTATTCAATGTATGACACATTCGGTAGATACATAGTTAACAGTGCTTAGAGCATCTCCAGACATCGGCTCTAACAGTTTTCACAAGAATTTAGCTTATTCGCTAAATCCACTACTATTAGAAATCCACTACTATTAATAATAAACAATACATAAATTTAAGAATGATAAAAAAAGAAATCCACTACTATTTCTCTATAGTGCCTCATTCTCTTAATGATTGGATACAATTATGATAGAACTCAGTGCCTACACTTTTACTTATCTCTGGAGCATCAGAATGTCTTGGAAGCATCATAAACTTTCAACACTAAAACATTAAATAAATATATTCTACTCTCTCCATTATTGTTGGAACTGCTGCTTCAACTACTAGAAAGGACCACATGGAAGAGCATCCAAACTGATGACAGCCAAACAGGAAAAGCCTAAAGGCTGAGAGTAGGAATTGGGCAAGACTAAGCTGTTATTTAGCCTGACAGAAGCTGTGATCTAAGTTCTAGGACAATGTAAGATAAGCATTGTAAAATAGAGTGACACAAAAATTTGCCGTGGCTGTAGGTAAACCTGACTATTTAGACCAGACCTTGGGAATCTAGAACAGAATACTTAAGTCACCTCCAATAGTCAAAGTAGTCTTAATCAAATAGGGCTTCTTCTTGGATACAAGAATTGAGCAATTAATACTACTGTTAATATTGTTTGAACAATGTTCAGTAGTTGGGGAAAATGATTTACCACCTACACAGGAGAGAATCCCAATTTATGAAAATCTCTATCAGAAATCTCAATAAATAATATGGAGAGGCCAGGAGTTTGGCCTAGTGGTTAAAGTGCTTGCCTAGCATGCAAGAAGATCCGGGTTCGATTCCTCGGTACCACATACATAGAAAAAAGCCGGAAGTGGTGCTGAGGCTCAAGTGGTAGAGCTCTAGCCTTGAGAAAGTCCAAGGACAGTGCTCAGGCCCTGAGCTCAAGCCCAGGACTGGCAAAATAATAATAATAATAATAATAATAATAATAATAATAATAATAATATGGAGAACTACTTCACAGCACAGGTAAACTAGATGAATTGGGAAACCTTTCTTTACCCTTGGACATTCACTGAGCCAACATTCCTAGTCCTCTTATTACATGGAGTGGGGATGATGTACCTGATTATTATTCAAAGGATTTAGAGGGAAGTTATAGACATTAATTACTTCCAGGCTTGACAAGTAATTAAAAGATGGCAGTTGTAAAAAATGCTTTACTCACCATAGAATTCACTCTTTTAGAATACCACCAATGGAAAATTATTTTACATACTTGGAAACAAAAATAGTAGAGCACTGCACAGAAAACCAGTGTGTTAATGCTCACCACTGCTCTCTCAGGGAAGCGGATAGAAGCCATCAACTGTCTTATTCCAATGCAGAAACATGACTGGCAAAATTCTGTTGCTATATGAAAGATATTGACCTAAGGAATCTATTCATAATGCAACACAAAACAGTCAACTTTTATTATTTACAATGTGCTGGGCACTGTGTTAAACTCTTTATTCCTATGAACTTCCATAATCTTCTTAACAACTTTTGTTAGTCGATCATATTATTATATTCACCACTCTATTAAGTCCCAGCAGGGTTAATTAACTTGCTCAAGGTCATTTACCTTATCTATGGCAGACAAGATTAGAAAACAAATTGATCTGACTCCAAATCCTTTTCTCTTAATAAACTTGATAATACATGCCTCTGTCTGTAAATGCTACTTAACAGAAGAGCCACATGATAAATTTGTACCCTGTAGAGTAGAGACTAATATGATATTCTAATATTGAAAGTATTGCGAAGCCCTCTAATTAGTCATAGTCCACATATTTGCTTCAACAAGTACTTGGAGTCAGCATGTATTCTCTATTAAACCTAGATAATTAGGTGCCTACTGTACAGAATGGGTTGCTAAGTAATTACATAACATGTCGTCTAAGGTATCATTGCATTCATGGTTCTGCCAGTGGAGCAAGCTGCAACATTCTCTGTGTTAAAACAATCATAAAATAGTCACTGATGGCTGCAAAACTTCAAGGTGTTTACCAGGATAATTTCCATGGAATGTGGTCAGATAGGAAACTAGATTAATAGATGATTGATAACATGTTGTTGCCATGTTATCAATCCAAGACTCTGAAAGTGAAAGCGCTTTTAATGATGCATTTAAAAGTCTTCGTTCAGGGACTAATATCCTTCCTTCCTCCATTTGAAGAAAGGGAGACTAAGTGCCTGGATTTTAAAGAATTGCAGCTCCTTCCCCTAATGTGCCATAAAAACATTGACCTGAACAGTGCATAAATAATTACCCAGTTGTGGGATCACAATGGAATCTGTAGTATAGCTCCAGCCTACCTTTAAAAGACTTGACAATAGGCCAGGAGTTTGGCCTGCTGGTAAGAGTGCTTGCCTAGCATGCATGAAGACCCAGGGTCAATTCATAGGTACCACATATATAGAAAAAGCTGAAAATGGTGCTGTGACTCAAGTGGTAGAGCTCTAGTCTTGAGAAAAACCCAAGACAGTGCTCAGGCCCTGAATTCAAGCCCCCTGACTGGAAAAAAAAAAAAAGACTTGACAATAGAAAGCACACGTACTGGGACAATGGAGCCAAAGAATTACTTTTTCTTCATGGCTTATCATAAACACCTGTGTTCAAAAGGTACAAGATGGATGGGAGTTTGGTCTACTAGTAAAGTGCTTGCCTAGCATGCACAAAAACCCCGAAAACCCAGGTTCAATTACTGGATACCACATAAATAGAAAAAAAAATAGAAAAGGTGCCCAAGGAGAGTGCTCGGGCACTCATGAATTCAAGACCCATGACTAGCAAAAAAAAAAAAAAAAAAAAAAAAAAAAGTACAAGAGCTCAATTGTATTTGCACTAGGTTGGGCATTCTGAATGTAGCCCCAGAAATGGAAGGAAAAATAAATCCACCTCCTTTAATTTCCCAATGGTTCCAGTGACATTTTAAGCCATAGGAAGAACACTGAAGGCATACAAAACTTACAATGAAATTACCAATAAACCCTAAATCAATATCTTCAATTGTCCCTGGATGCACTTCCTGATCTCTCTATTACCACCAGCATGATCTAAGTATACAACAATAATTTGCCATTGAATAAAGCCATATTATATCGTTAGGGATAATTGTTTAAATAGCTCTTATATAACAAAACTCTAACTCCTCTCCCCCCACACCAAAAATAAAAAAAAAAACATTTTAAGTGTGAATGCAAACATCCTTTGAATGAACTTATCATTGTCCATGTATGATTTTGAAATGAAGGGAGGGACTCTGAAGACCCTGCAGGGGTAATAATCCAAAACCTGAATACCACTACTATTTAAGAAATAGCTAGGAAAGGGAACCTAGTTAACTATCTTCTTTAAATTGTTTCTACTATTGTATGTATTTTTGAAGCAACACAGAAAAGTCAATTAGGGGCTCTGATAATATCAGTAAGCTGTACAAAACTTAGTAACTCTGAGTTGAGTTTCATATTAAATACAGGCATCAAAGACTTGTAAGATACAATTAGGTGGAAAGTATCTTTCCTTTCCCTCTGCATGTTGTTTTTACAACAAGATATAGATATTTAGTAATATAAAATTATTATTCTAATTTTATTGTCAGGATGATGTACAGAGGAGTTACAACTACCTATGTAAAGTAGTGAATACACTTCTTCATGACCCTTGTTACCCCTTTCCATGTTTTTCTCCCATACCCCCTTCCCAAGTTATGAAGCTCATTTCCAACATTGTGCTTTGTGATTATCACTGTTATATTGGTTCACCCTTTGTCCTTTGTCTCATCATCTTGTTGCTCCCTTTCCCTCTCCTCATTCAAATAAACAAATAAATGTATATAGAATACACCAGATGCCAAATTCAGATATAGTAACAAGGGATTGAACCATTAGGGGAAAACAAAAAGGAAAAAAGAAATAACTTCACATAGTACAATAAAAACAACAACCACAGAGATAAACTTCTTTCACAATCAAGTTCATTGACACATTATTTACCATAGCTAAGATATGGAACCAACCCAGATTCCCCTCACTAGATGAATGGATCAGGAGGATGTGGTATATTTACACCATGGAATTCTATGCTACCATCAGAAAGAACGACATCGCCCCATTTGTAAGGAAATGGAAAGACCTGGAAAAAAACATATTAAGTGAAAAAACCCAAAGGAACATAGGCTCCATGATTTCCCTCCATTTGTAATAATTAGTACATTTCTAGGATAGTCCTACCAGCTTATCACAGTAACTCAATATCTATGTGCACATGAACATACAGGATGATGCTAAGCAAAATGAACTCCAGGATATAGCAAAAAAAAATTATGTTATATCATCAAGAAATAAAGAGAAGGGCCTGGAGCTTGACCTAGTGATAGAGTACTTGCCTAGCATGCACCTGGGTTCAATTCCTCAGTACCACATACATAGAAAAAGCCAGATATGGTGCTGTGGCTCAAGTGGTAAAGCTGTAGCCTTGAGAATGTCCAGGGATGGTGCTCAGGCCCTAAGTTCAAGGCCCAGGAATTACAAAAAGAAAAAGAAAGGGAGGAAGGAAGGGAGGGAGGGAGGGAGGGAGGGAGGGAAGGAGAGAGGGAGGGAGGGGAGAGAGAGAGGGGGGGGAGGGCGGGGGGGGGACTGGGGACTGGGTATGTAGCTTTATGGTAGAATACTTGCCTGGGTTCAATTCCTCAGTACCACATAAACAGAAAAAGGCAGAAGTAGCATCATAGCTCAAATGGTAGAGAGGCTTGGGGACCGTGACTAAGACCTGAGCTCAAGCCCAAGGACTGAGAAAGAAAGGAAAGGAAAGGGAGTGAGGGAAGGGGGGAGGGAGGGAGGGAGGGAGCAAAAGAAAGGAAGGAAGGAAGGAAGGAAGGAAGGAAGGAAGGAAGGAAGGAAGGAAGGAAGGAATAATTATTCAGTATCATTATAACCAAGTACAATTTTAGCTCTGATATTCTAAATCTTTAAATGAAATAGACCACAATAAAACAACATCATACCTATTTTTCTAAAAATTCTATTTTGTATATTGTCTATTTCTAAAAGCAATATCAGAACAAAAGCAAATATATTGCTTTGTGGGTTCATGTTGTTTATAAATCAGAAGACTTGTATTTTGAAAACTTTTGTTTTGTTTGGCTGTTATAAAAGGAATTTCTAGAATGATTTAAAAGAATGATGGAATTTCTAAGGTCAAACAATAAGTATTTCTTCTGTAAAATATAATATTCTATTATATCACCACTAAATTTTTTGTGAACTGATAGTCATTTCTATATGTTTTTGCTAATATTGTTCTTATTTCAGTACATTATCTATAATTTTTTTTTGTCAGTCATGGGACTTGAGCTCTGGGCCTGGGCGTTGTCCTTGAGCTCTTCAGCTCAAGGCTACCACTCTACCCCTTGAACCACAGCACTACTTCCAGTTTTCTGGTGATTAAGTGGAGATAAGAGTCTCATGGGCTTTTTAGTGCCCAGGCTTGGTTTGAACCTTGATCCTCAGATTTCAACTTCCTGAGTAGCTAGGATTACAGATGTGAGCCACTGCACCTGGCTAGTAATTTTTAACAAATGTGAATATTTACTTTGTTAACAATTGAGGGATTGAATTTGAAATTCTTTAAGTACCAGTGCATAATAGTTTTGTAATACTTTTGAGGATTTTGACCAGTTGTAGAAGTTTATATTTGTATCTCAATCTCAAATTCCCTAGGTCAGTAAAGCAATTACATTTATCTTTTAGGGTTTATACCTCATTACTCTGTAAGCTAAAATTCATCTCTGTATGGAAGCATTATATTTACCTGCCAATCTCTTTCTTTCTCTTTATTTTCTTCCCCCCTCCTTCCTTTGCTTTCTTTCTCACTAAGTTTCTAATTCTGCTCTCATTTAGCTTCTTAATCTCTTCTCTTGATGCATATAAATTCCTCATTTGCAAAAGTAGAAAACTATTCAAATCTTAAAATTTATCAAACAGCAATAAACCATAAAATATATCATTATCATACCCTCTATTCAAGGAGGAAAACAATGGTAATGCCTCTAGCCTCAATGCGCCTAAAATTTCCTAAGATGATTACAGATGCTAAATAAGTATCATTTGTTTTATATATTTAATTTTGTACAGTAATGTAGCTAAATATTACTATCATCTACTTTATAAATAATATTAATACTTGCTACATTTTTTAAATGACAATAGCCCTTTAAAAGTTTTTAGGTTTGACTGTTGGTGGGAGTGCAAACTCATTCAACCATTATGGAAAGCAGTATGGCAGTTCCTCAAAAGACTAAACATAGAGCTCCCCTATGACCCAGCAATTCCACTACTTGGCATTTACCCAATCTTCCAGAAACAAGGACATACTAAATCCACCAGCACAACAATGTTCATTGCAGCACTATTTACCATAGCAAAGATATGGAACCAACCCAGATGTCCCTCAGTTGATGAGTGAATCAACAAGATGTGGTATTTGTACACAATGGAATTCTATGCTGCTGTCAGAAAGAATGACATTTCCCCATTTCTTAGGAAATGGAAAGACTTAGAAAAGATCATATTAAGTGAAGTAAGCCAGACTCAAAGGAACTTAGGCTCAATGGTTTCCCTCATTTGTCATAATCAGTAGAAACCTTGGGCTCTACTAGCAGAGATTTGCAATAGAGAAAAACCTTGATACAAAAGGCCATATAGTAGGACGGTGAATGAAAGGATCTCTAGGATATAGAAACATAAGCCATATAATGAGTGATTGTTGTTCTTAAGGTACTATGTTATCTCTCATCTCTTTTGCTGTCCCTTGGTTATCTCATATTGTTACAGTATCTCACATTGTTACCTGATATATCGGATATATTTGTATTTGGTTATTTGAAATTGGATAGGGAAGGGGAGAAAACAAGATGAGGGGTGGGGGTGGGGGAGAGGGAAATGGGGACCAAGACATGTGAAAGGGTATCCATGTATGGGAATTAATGCACCATCTATCTGGAAAATATCATGTAACCCTTCTATTAATTATAATAAAAAATATATGAAAAAAAGTTTGTAGGTTTGTTGGGGTTTTTTTTGTTTGTTTGTTTGGGTTTTTTTTTGGTCAGTTGTGAGGCTTGATCTCAGGGCTTTGACGCTCACGCCAAGCCTCTTTGCTCAAGGCTAGGGCTCTACCACTTGATCCACAGTGCTACTTCTGGTTTTTGAGTGGTTAATTGGGGATGAGTCTCATGGGAACTTTTCTGCCCAGACTGGCCTCAAACTGCAATCCTCTCATTATAAGCCAATAGGCACTGGTGTCCTTTAAAAGTTATTGAATATATATAACTGTCTGCTGCCTTCATGAATCTTTTTTTTCTCTAGAAACAGTATACAACTTTCATAATTATTTGGAAGCATGTAATCTGTGTTCTGAAGTATTTAACTAATATGTTCTGAATTGTAGAAGCATATAATTTGAGTTATAGCCTCAAGTTATAGCCTTCCTAGAAACTAATTTCTTAGCATCAGTTACTGCTAAAACTTTTTTGGAATTTTAAGGAAAAGCATAGTTCATAAATTCAAGTTGCAGGTCCCCTAAGACAAATTCTATTTCAGTGTCTACATTTACAATAGCTAACACTGTCACAGTCATTCACCTTCATCATTAAAAAAATCATATAAGGTTCCTTGCTCCTCTAAACTTAGAATGTTAAGTGCTGGCCTTGTAGACTGACTTTTAGTCCTTGGTTTATGTCCAGAGGTATAGAGGCGTAGGTAGTCAGAAAAACAAGGGCAGATCTTAATACTGTGAGAAATCTCCTCCTCTCAAACTTACTTGTGGAAAGCAAAAGTGCTTTATGTATACTTCTGTACAAACCAGCTTTTAATTTGAGAAAGGAACAAGTAGGGCCTACCTAGAGCATATAGCCTGCCCTTTCTAGGTTAGCTTTAGTGCAGTTATGGGTGTGCCCTGAAGCTTGGACTCCATAGATGCTATGTTGGCCTCAAGCATAGCCAGATATTGGGGGTCTGGGGAAAGCAGTGATTTCCAGTCTTTCAAAAGGACTTAATAATTCCCACCATGATGTGGCTCTGAAATTCTCCTAGAGATGATATTGAGGGAGATGATGAACATAAACCACTACCAGAGCTGAGAGCTGTTTGTGAAGTGAGAGACATTATAAAACACCAGCCACCATGCCATAGACCATGAACCAGAGATGACTCTAGAGGCTGTTACTATGAAGAACTCAGTCTTCTTTTGAACAACCTAAGGAAATAGATTCTCAACATTATTAAGAACTATTAGAAGTACTTCAAGATGGGTACTCCTTCTACGATGTACCCTTCATCATCAGAGCCACTACAAAAAAACCACAGACAAGGCAGGAAGGACTTTTCAGCCCTCTTTCTTCTTCTTCAAAACAAGAGATACTAAATTTTCTCTCTTCTTGGAATTAAGAGGAAAGATGACCAATGTTGCCCTTTTAATGTATGCCACTGACAGAAAATGACAATCTCCTGAAATAAATCTGGTACCACTGGAGGACTGAAATTCTGAGAGTGATCTCTGTAATCAACGACACTGAATTAGAGCTTAACTCTACAACTCTCAGTTCTAATAGTACTTATTGATCATGATCAAATGTCACTTACTTCTACTGCTCTAAGACTCATTTACTTAAGACAATTATGTGCCAGTTTAGTATCTGTTTTACTAATGAAGAAAACTCATTTCACGTACAAGCTATCCTGCCTAAACTCGGTACTGTCTATACAACATACAGAAAAAAAGAGGCCTCGAACCTATGGCCACATCCTTCACTCCAAGATCTTGGGAATATCTCACATCCTAACAAAAATGTTACAGTCATAATGAAGTTCCAAACTTGGAAAGTAAGAGAATATTCTGCATTGGCCAGATAGACCCAAAGTAACCACATAGGTTCTTAAAATAAGAGGAGACATGACTGAGGAAACTGCTCATAGAGACACACCAGTGCTAGCTTTGAAGATAGAAGAAAATGACCACAAACTAAGAAATGTGAGCATCCCTAAAAGCTAGGGAAGACAGAGAAATGGATGCTTCCCCAAGAAAATCCACTCAAAGAATGCAACCCTGCCAACATCTTTGTTTTGCCCCAAATGTTACCTGTGCTGGCACACAGGGATTCTAGCACATCAGGATAATAAAGGGCCGAGGTCTTAAACCATTACTTTGTTACTGCAACAGTAGAAAACTAATACACAGTATGCCATTTAAAGAAGAAATTACTAAGATTTCCCCTTACTTGGGCAAGATGATTTTGTGGTAACTTTAGCTAAAAGGTTGTTTCTGGAGCTTTTAATGAATCATATGACAGATGGCTCCACACTTAAAATTCTGAAAATGAGAAGCTGAGCATATTTTAGATCTCAATAGCAGAGCTAGAAGGTCCATAGGTGCTTTCTTTTGTTGTTGTTGTTGTTGTTGTTGTTGATTGTAGGTCAGAAACTAAGGACCTGCATGCTATCTCAGACCTTCTTTGCTCAAGACTACTACTTTGAGCCAGAGTTTCACTTCCAGCTTTTTGGAGATAAGAGTCTCATGGACTTTCCTGCCCAAGCTGGCTTTTAACCTCAATCTTAGATCTCAGCCTCCGGAATAGCTAGGATTACAGGCAGAAACCAGCAGTGCCATACTTAAGATGCTTTCTTTAGATCTCTGGTACACACAAGATGACTTACTGAGACCTGAAAAAAATAGGACGTAGCTTATGACAAAAAAATAGGACATTATTATTTTCCTAGTTTTTTTACAATACAGTGAATCTGATGATTCCCCACCTAATTTGGCCACCAGTGCCTAATCATGCTTTGAAGTCTCGTGATAAAGTGAGTTGCCTAAAGAGAGACCCATTACAACAAGGAATGCAATGTTTTCATATTTCTCATAAATATGCATCAGAATAGAAAACTAAAATGGGCAGAGATTCAGGTGGGCTCTTTCATATGGTAGTGTTCATATACATATAAATACAATGAAATTGCTTGGTGCCTCACATTTATGATCTTAGCTACTCAAATGACTGGGACCTATGAACTGAGATTAGAAGTCATCCCCAATAGACATCATCCAACTAGCCAAATGATGGAAGTGAAAGCACGGTTCAAGTGACAGAAAATCTATTATAAGGGTAAAAAGCTTAATCAGAGTGAGAGGAACAAAGTTAAGCCCATGATAGCTGAAGGACAGAATTATACAACTTGAGGGCATGGATGGGAGGGAAAAGCTGGGAGAGAACAAAGGAAGGGATGACATTGTCCCAAAAGAAATGGACTTATTACCTGGCTTATGTAATAGTAAACTCTGTGTATATCACCTTCATAATAACAATTTAAAAATGAAAAAAGCAGATAAGTAGATGCCATAAATCATCATCAAACATATTGCTTCTGCTCCCTAATTCCACTGCTGTAGCAGCATGCTGATCAGTAGGCTATACGAGAAGAAAGGAACCCTTCTTGTACAATGAGCTGGAGAGAGACAATCAGAATAAACTGAATAGCAGAGATGTTGCCTGGTGGGATTGAAGAGTCAAAACAACTCCACACCTCCAGCCATCAGAGATGTTGAGGCTTATTGGGGGCACAAGTGTCATTCAGCCTATTGTACAGAGAAGACCTTGTGGGAAGGGCACTGCCAGGGAGAAACTACCTACAGTCTCCTGGACTGATGGAGTATAAGAACCCCCGTGGCAGGAATGGAAAGGCTGTGGGGCTTATAGTGGTTATCAAAGCCAGTGCCATTTGGTGGTCTAGTGAAGGAAAACTGTCCTTTTTCAACCAAAGAATTTTCCTTTTACTTTTTATATTCTTTCATGTTACAAGTCTATTACTCATTCATATTAGTGTCATTATTAATCTAACATTTTAAAGTTATGATGGTTTTCTTGATTATGTACTATCTGATCCTTGTAGGAAAGTAAGAAATACAGGCAAAACAAGAAATCTGGGGCCGGGAGTTTGGGCTAGTGGTTAAAGTGCTTGCCTAGCATGCATGAAGACCCGGGTTTGATTCCTTGGTACCATATACATAGCAAAAAGTCGGAAGTGGTGCTGAGGCTCAAGTGGTAGAGCTCTGGCCTTGAGAAAGTCCAAGGACAGTGCTCAGGCCCTGAGCTCAAGCCCAGGACTGGCAAAAAAAAAAAAAAAAAAAGAAATCTGGTGTTCCCTAATACAATTCAGGAGCTATCAGGAGACATCTTTCCATCTTTCCCATGTAGCTATACATATGAAGATATTTCAGTAAAATAGAACATCACGCCACACAATGCTTTATGACCTTCATGTTCACTAAGATCTATGTATTTCTTTTTTTCTTCATATATTTTTATTGTAATTAATAGAAGAGTTACATTATATTCACCAGACAGAAGGTACAGTACATCATATACATTGATAACCTTTCTCATGTTTTGATCCCCATTTCCCTGTCCCCACTCCCGCCCCTCATCTTGTTTCCCCCCTTCTCTATCCTATTTCAAATAACCAAATAAACATATATACAATATATCAGATAACAAGGTAAATACTGTAACAATATGAGATAACCAAGGGACAACAAAAGAGATGAGAGATAACATAGTACATTAAGGGCAACAATCACTATTATATGGCTTTTGATTCTATATCCTGGAGGTCCTTTCATTTAGTGTCATACTATATGGCCTTATGTATCTAGGTTTTACCCTATTGTAATTCTCTGCTATGAGAGTCCAAGGTTTGTACTGATCTATGTATTTCTATACGTGTTACAACTTTACTTTCACAACCAAAATGACCATTCTGTAGAATGGATCATTTCCTTAATCAATCAATACCATGTTGTTTGCCATTAACATGTAGTATGTAAACATGCTAGCATATCATAAACATAAACATATTAGCACCTTCATATCATAAACATATTAGTACTTTTATATTATGTATTTTTCTAGTTATTCCCTAAGTCTAATTATTGGGCTAAAAAAATATGATGTGTTCTACAGGTTCTAATACTTATCTGGAAACTTATCTGGAAATAAGTATAAAAATATTAAAATCAGAAAGATAAAAATCATTCAAAGAAGTGGCACTGTGGCTCAAGTGGTAGAGTGCTAGCCTTGAGCTGAAGAGCTCAGGGACAATGCCCAGGCCCAGAGTTCATGCCCCATGACAAAAAAAAAAGTCATTCAAAATCTTTAAGTTAGTTTCAAAACAACCTGAAATGCTAAATGAAAACATGAGCAGAAAGAATTTTCTTTTGTTTAACACATGATGAGCATACACACACACACACACACACACACACACACACACACACACACACACACACATAGTTATAAGTTCCAATGAGTTATTAGTTTATAGAGGAGTAAATGACATAGTTTTCTAAATAAATGACTGGAAATTTAAAATGTTGCTTCTATTTTTATTAATAATTTAAAATATTAATGAGAGCTAAATTAAGATATAATTCATACTCATCTAAAGTATCCAACTAGGTAGTTTTGTGCATTCAAAGAACTGTGATACCAACAACACTGTCTACTAGCAATGTATTTCATTACCTTCAGAAAAAAAGTTATATATGCTCAAAGCAAAATAAAAGGTTTTTTTGACTCAAACATATCATTTAACGTTCACACTACATTTTTCTTACATCTAATTTTTTATATACATGTAAGGAACAAACTTTTTAATTTCTGAATTAAAATGCATGTGTTTATACACAGATCTAGTAAAGTTTTAAAGTGGACATTGCATGTATCATCTGTAAGATTCCATTTGGAACATGTATTTAATTGCAATATATAACATTTTAATTAGAATAGGACAAAATCAGAAGTTCCACAAAAGATGATTTGCTATACTATTTCAAATGATTTGAGAGAATTGTTTATGAATACGCTATGAGATATTTGTTTATGAATATGCTATGAGATCAATTTATTAATTGTAATTGCACTTGGAAAACAAGATGTTGCAAGGCAATTTACTGCTTTTCTTAAATTTGACTTGGGAAGTAATGCTTCAGTTAAAGTACTATAATAAACTCTATAAGTTTACATGTGCAAACTGACACTAATGTATTCACTGTTGTATATATTACATGGGCCTAGCTGTTGGTAATAGAATCCTAACCTCTGTTACTTCTGACCTATAGGGTATCTTTGTTACTAGGGTTCAGCCTGATGGGCCAGCATCCAACCTACTACAGCCTGGTGATAAGATTCTTCAGGTAAGATAAACAAAGTGATGCATGCAAAAGTCAACAAGGAACAAACACGTCCTTAAGTGTCTTGGATTAAAGGAGTGAAAATACATCCTTGCCACATTGTTTGTTTGCCTCTTATTAATTGGAGGTGAGAGACAAGTTGAAACAATTCAGTCTGACTGAATCTCTTGCCCTCAGCACCCAGGAAGTACCTTGCACATTGTAGCATCCTAAGTATTTTTGTTGTATTGAATGGAATTACTTGGTTATGTAAGAAAAATATACACAACCACCCATGCACATACACACACATACACACAAACCTATGAATAACTATTAAACAAAAGCAAGCATAATGAAGAGCCCACGTTGGTTATCTATGTGACATTAAAAGGGGAAAAAGCACAGGCATGTATTCACTTTTCAAGAATAAGCTTATTTCTGTTTGAATAATGTGAAATACATGGTTATAGCACTGTCATTCCCTTATCCAGATGAAGATAAAATCTGCTGTAGATAATGTGACTTAGAATTTAATGTCTGATAACGCTCTTTTCTGTGAAATTCTACAAAGATTAATTATTTTTCATTCCAAAGTTTGTATAACAAGATGCACAGAGAGTAGATTCCTAATGCAAGGAATAGGAAGGATTATAAACTGAATGAATTAAAACTACCCAGAAGTCTCTTCTCTCCACACATAGTAACTGAGCAGGTGACCTTTGAAGGTTTTTTTTGTATAAATCTCATTAGCATGTAACATAATAAATTACAAGTCCATTCTCAGTGAGAGAAAAACCACATAGACCTTAATCAAATAACTTATTGTATTCTATTTAATTCATAATAATAAAAAAAACCTAAATTCAGTCAGTTGTACTCTCTAAAAGAAGACCAATTGTCAATATCAAGCTCAGAGAGCAACCTATATTTTCAACTCTGTAAAGCTACTTTAAGGCTAGTTTAAATAATGCTGAAAACATTCTGGGGTTTGAATAACCCAAACCATGTGAGTATTGGGTGTTACTTGAGCAAATTTTTTTTTAGAAAGAGTAATGCCAATGTAGTTGGCAAACTCAAATGAAGAAGAAATACACCCACAAATAACTACCCTAATTGAGGAAAGTTATTGATTTGCTATTGTTATTTGTGGTACTGGGTTTTAAACGTGGGGCCTTGTGCTTGCTAAACAAGTGCTCTACCACATGAGCTATGCTTCCTAACCTAATTTTGCTTTTGTTAATTTCAAGTAAGGCCTCAGATTTAGGTCCAGGACAGCCTGGACAGCAATTATTATTTATGGCTCCTACAGAGGTGGGTTGATAAGTTGGACAACACCATCCTTAGCTTCTTATTGGTTGAGATAGGGGTCTCACAAATGTCTTTTTTTGCTTGAACTGACCTCAAACTGTAGCCTTTCTCATCTTCTCACAATAGGATTAGAGCCATTAGTCACCAGCTTAGATACTGGTTTTGATCTAGCCCAATGCCCAAGAGACAGAAGATAATAAGAGATACCTTTCCTAAATATCTCCAACCCAGTTTGGTAGTAATGCCTTTATTTTTCTTGTAACTTGTTTTGACTTACTGCCCTCTTATTCTGATATGGTATTATTAGCATGTATTTGAATTACATAAAGATGTGTGCAACTGGGGAGGGGGCCAATTAAAACACATTCGCATGATTTTTCTGTCATTTCGCATTCATTTTCCAACACTGGCAACCTATAATTAATGAGCCTCTCCAGTGACTTATGGTGATATTTTGCTTTAGGACAATGCAGCATGTGGGAAGAGCACTCTGATAGGAAAACTGACCCTTCCCAGCCTTGCCATCTGTAAAGTTAAATTATGTAACAGTGAAAAGAAGAAAACAGGGACTGTAAACAAAAAGCTATTAGATGAGCCATGTAGATTTGCCAGTAGGAAGCCATAATTGAAATGTTAATTTGGTTATTGTAACATTGTAGTTTCTTCTTTCTAATGTTCTTTCCATTGTTTAAAAATAATTCATTGCATACTTCACAACTCAAAATATATCTGAATACAGAAAATCCATTCATTGTAACTACTCTCTTAGAAAGATGAGTAAATTAGGATAAAGAGTTATACTGAATAGTTAACAATGGGACTCACTCGTATATATGGTGTTCTATGATGTTAGCACATCCCACCCCTTTCTTCTTGTTTACTATCCCCCTACACCAAATTCAAGCCCAACTTTGACTAGAGAAGACAAATTTAAAAATTTGTAGAGAATGATATAGTACCAGAACAAATTATTCCATTTTGGTACCCAAAAATGGGAATTTTATCATCTCGTTACCTGGATATTATTGTAAGGGTTTGGAATCAGTGATCCACATGCATTCCTGTTCTCCAGTTCTATTCCTTCCTTCCTCACATCTCCCTATCCTCTTGCATCTTTTTTTTCTTCTTTTCTACCTTTTTTTAGTTGTATTTCAGCTTGAATTCAGATCCTCAAGGGCATCAAGCATACTCCGCTGGTGTTCCTCCACTTGAGCCAGGCCTCTAGCCATTTTTTACCTAATCTATTTTTCAGAGGAAGTGGGTGTCAAATTTTTCCCTGTCTCACCTGAGTCTCAATTCTCCTATTTAATCCCTCCTGTGTAGATGAGATTACAAATGGACACCACTGTACACTGGTGTACAGATGTACACCATTGATTGAAATTGGGTCTCTCCAACTTTTTGTCTCAAAATAAAAATCTCTGCCTCCCAAATCACTGGGATTAAAAATATAAGTCACCATAACCAGCCTCCAATTGTATTCCTAAAATATGAAGATTAGCTTGAGGATAAACCATTCAAAACCCTGGCTTAGATCTCAGCAATCGAAAATAAGAAATCAAAATAAAGTAGTTCAACATTATAATAATTCAGATAAACCAGATGCCTCTCTTCTCCTTGTCTGAAAAGAAAAATTCAATAAAGCAGCTTTAACAACCACATCAACCAGTAAGTTTGTCAAAGGATATTTGTAATACTAGTAAAGTTATAGTTCTTATAGTTTTTGGTGGTTTTTTTAGAACTGTTCATTGTTCTTAGTGGTTATTTTGTTGTAATTTAGTTTAGTTTTTGTCTTCCTGCTTCCTAGTACTATATCTAGGCATTTATAAAATTTTGTGCCCATGAGGCTTATTTTACCACTTTTCTTCCTCAAACTACTGAGAACACTATCCTGAGTAGTCTTATAAAAATATGTCATTAGAAACTGCATTTGGTTAGATGTTTCAGCACCATGGCAAAATACCTGACCAAAAACATAAATAAAGCTATAAGGAGGAAGGGTTCACTTTGCCATACAGTTTCAGACAGTCATTCTATCATCAGCTCCATTGCTTCTAGGCCTAAGTGTCATGTGGGAGAGCATTGAACAAGGAGCATATGGCACAGGAAATGGTTCACATCATTGCAGACAAGAAGGAAAGAGGTTTAGCTAGAGGTTGACTTCAAGATTCCCTCAGTCAAGTTTCAAATTTGTCTCTCATTTAATCGTATTCAAAAGAACAGATAATATTCTTATTTTAAAAACTCAAAGGCATTAATGCATGAAATTTTATAGCTGAGACAAGTATTGGGGGGGAAGGAAGAAAAAAAATAGCTGGCTAACATTATTAACAGTTTTTACTTGTTTCGTGCAATACAGCAATTTCCAAGACATACTTGCATGCAAAATAAAGTAATAATAAAGTTATCAAGTATTGATGGATGGTCATCCATAAGTTAAGTTGGGTTAGTGGTATGATGAGAAATAATTAAAACAAGAAAATCCATAGGAAGATGTTGTTGGCTAGAAATTGGAAACATGCATCTTGCTGATGAATTCAGATCTGTGATTATATTGCTGGTTTCAAATTTATTAAAACATAGCCATACCTGCTCAAAAAAAAAAAAAAGGAAAGAGGAAGAAGTGGCACTGTGGCTCAAGGGGTAGGGCAGTTGCCTTGTGTTAAAGAGCTCAGGGATAGCACCCAGGCCTTAGAGTTCAAGCCCTACCACTGACAAAAAAAAAAAAAAGGAAAGAGAGGAAAAGCAAGAAGAGAGAGGAGAGAAGAGAGGAGAGGAGACAGAAAGAGGAAAAGAGAGCTAGGAGAGAAGATAGAGGAGAGAAAGAGTGAGTGAGAGAGAGGGCAGTGGGGGAGAGAGCTTGGGAATGGGCCAGGAACATGCAAATACCTTTCCAAAGAATTTCCCCAGGGACCCATCTACTCTAACCAGGACCCACCTCCTGCTCCCAATCCCCAGAAGTGCCCTTATATTATGAATCCATCCGTAGAGTAATCTGTTGATTAAATTAGAGCCTTTCCTAAACTTCATCACCAACACCGTGACCATTTTAGGAGGCACACTTCATATCTAAAACAAGATAGCCCTAATAAGGAAGAAGTTATGATCCTAAAAAGGAGCTCATAGGGGACAAGCATAGCCTAGTGGTAGTATGCTTGCCTAGCATGCAGGAAGCCTTGGGTTCAATTCCCCGAAACCACATACACAGAAGTCGGAAGTGGTGGTGTGACTCAAGTGGCAGAGAGCTAGCCTTGAGCAGAAAGTGTCCAAGGACAGTGCTCAAACCCTGAGTTCAAGCCCCAGGGCTGGCAAAAAAAAAAAAAAAAAAAAAAAAAAAAGCTCAAAAGGCAGAAAAAAAAGATTAATGTATTTAGATTAGAATGATAATGTTCTTGATTTTGAGATGTAACTAGATGTTCTAGCAAACAACAACAACAAAATGATTTCTTGGACCACAGAAAGGATACACACACACACACACACACACACACACACACGCACCCACTGAAAATCCATGACACTTGCTACTGCTCTTGAACCAGGAAGAAGTGAGATTGCATGGCAAAGAGGACTGGAGATCATGGCAGGGAGAGGCTTTGGCCAAAAGGAGAGAGAACAGAGAACAAAAGAGAGCACTGAGGGGAACTTCAACTTGGTGTTTCATGAAAGAAAGCCTTGGGACAAGTCAAGTTCTTTAGGCTGGAAGGTTTGTTAGGATGACTAATGTGAAAGTAACATTTACAATTCCTATTGTTTTATTAAAGACACACAGCATTGCAAAATATCTATGATTGACAGATAATTATTTGAGCTGTGTCCATTAGCGAATACTGATTCTCTGGAACAAACTGTACTATTTACTTGTTTCTTTGGAAAATAAGTATCACAATGTCCAAGATATTTTTTTTAAATACTTGTGCCCAGCAATGTGAAAGAATGGTATCGCAGTCTGTAATTGAGGTCTTTCCTTAAATTATATAGCTAATAAAGAATGTAGGCATGCCTAGAATTACTGAGCAGAAAATTAAGGAAGAAAACAGTTGAAGTCAGGGGCTGGTGGCTAAAGTCTATAATCCTAGCTACTCGGGAGGCTGAGGTACAATGGTCACAGTTCAAAGACAACCCAGGCAGCAAAAGATTCCAAAAGAATCTTATCGCCAATTAACAATAACAAAAAGCTACAAATGGAATTGTGCTTCAAGTGGTAGAGCACAAGCCTTGAGCCAAAAATGCTCGGATGCAGCACTTAGCCCATAACTTCAAGCATGAGGGGAAGGAGGGAAGGAAGGAAGGAATGAAGGAAGGAAGGAAGGAAGGAAGGAAGGAAGGAAGGAAGGAAGGAAGGAAGGAAGGGAAGGAGGGAGGGAGGGGGGGGAGGGGAGGGAGGGGGGAGGGAGAGACAGAAAAGGAGAAAGAAGAAGAGAGTATGAAAGGAAGGAGGAGAAGGGAGGGAGAGAGGGAAGGAGGGACGGAGGGAGGGAGAGAAAGAAGCAAGGAAGGAATGAAGGAAGGAAGAAAGGAATAGGAAGAGAGAAAAACAAGAAAGAACAAAAAATGTTGAATAGCAGACATTTAATACAGTCAATCCCATCTGTCTTTTGGTTTTGTTCATTTATTCGTTCATTCATTTTCTCCTTTGTGATAAAACGCAGGGCCTTGTGAGTGCTCAGTTGGGTACTGCTGAGATGTTCTCTGGGCTCCACATCTGTCATTTAAGAGAAAGGTCTCCAGCAAAACAGAAACTAACCTGACAGGCTGGAGAGTCTCCTGAAAAGATAGTATTTTCAAGTTATTTTTTCCCTTCGCAATAGTAAAAGGAATTGAAAATGGCTTCCTGGAAAAAATACATTTAAATCGAAATAGGAAATTACCATTCTGGAGGTTTCATTTGACAGGTTTCATAAGAAAGTGGGATCATGCTAAAATCAGAGGTTATTAAAGGTCTTCTATATATATATACTTCAAAAAGAAGAGCAATTTTTATTTTTATTTTATTCTGCAAAGGTGATTTTAGGACTACCGTGAAATAGCATTAAGACTTCATTTTTTTGCATTTACAAAGAACAGCATAAATTGTCACCTGAACTATTTAAGAAATGAAGGTCTGTGGGTCAGATTTTTGAGAGAAACATTTTTAAATTATATTTTTAGTATGTTCAGTTATACAAAGGAGTTGCTATTCATCAAAGCAATTTATGATTACAATACACCTTGATCAGTGTTGCACCTTTTCTCATTCTCCCTTATCCTCCCAATTCTACTTATCCCCTCCATTTTTTTTAATTTTGGAGGACCAGATAAATTTTATTGCTGCTAAGCGTTAATTCAGTATTGATCATACAGTATACTCCATTCTAAATATAGCCCAATCAGAGTAGTCTACCAGATGAAAATTCTGAAATAGGAATTAACTTTAGATAGCTAATGTGATGTACAATAATCATTACTTATAATTATATAGGTAACTAGCTGCCAGAATTGGATCTCATGAAGATTTGCCTTTATGGTTCCAACTTAGTTGCTACATTTTTTTAGTTTTCTTTTATCCATACAATTGTAGGCATTTGAAGTACAAGATAGTAATGGGTTATTGCATATCTAATATACAAAATGCATTGCAAATATAAGTGGTATATTTGTACTGCTTGTGGGGCTTGAATCCAGGGCTTCATGTGCTCTTGCTTAGCTTTTTCCACTTGAAGCTGGCATCCTGCCATTTGAGCCATACCTCTACTTCCATTCCTTACTTTTGGTCACAGAACACCACATAACACTTTCCAAGACTAGTTTATGAGTTCAGTTTGGGCTATGAATACAGCTGAACTCTGAGAATTATAAAAAGTTTCTGCAGTGTAAACATCCATAATTGATGTATTTAACAAAACATTTACCAGAAGGAAGTCAAATGTAAATCCAGGAAATAACAAAAGAAAACAATACAGAAAGCATGAGTTGTTTTTTTGTTTTTCTTTTTACAATAAACTGATAACTAAAATCACAAAGCTCCATTTATAGTGGGAATTGAATATTATTTTCATTAACCCTCAGTTTTTTCATTTCTGAATCATTAGAAAAGAAAATTAAAAGTATTTTGCCATAAAAAAATGTCAAATGGAATTTAAATAAATAGATATGTCTTCTGAAAATAACATAAAGCTTACAATAAACCGTTTCTTTATATTTTCAAATCAGCTAACACTAGAAACAGATTAATTACATATTCCTAGCATAACATTTTCAGAATGTCTTTTCTGATTGTTTTTGTATTAACTCCATTAGAACTTAATAAACCACCCATTTGTTTCTCATTTTTTATTAATTCGCAATTTCCTCCCAATTGCACAAAATTTATTTGAATCTGATAGTATGTTTACTTAACACATATATGTAACTGAATCTATTAACATTTTACATTTATATTTAATTTAGTATTTATTCTTTATGTGATCCTTTGCATGTACAGTGTGCATTATTCAAAATGTTGCATGTGTAAATGAATTGTATGCACTTCTATTTCAAAGCATCATTGAATTTGTATCTGAAATTGGTACTGTCGAGGATGAATTTATTTGTTCAGCATCTTCTACATACACACACACACACACACACACACACACACACACACAGAGTAACCATAAAAACATTCACTGATATGTTGAGGTTTTGCTCGTCTTCATTTTATTTTATTTCTTTTATTTCTTTTTGTTTTTTTTTATTGTCAGGGCAATGAATAGAGGGGATACAGTTACATTCACCAGGTAATAGGCGCATTACTTGTCACACATTGCTACACCTTCTCATGTTTTTGTCCCCATTTCCTTCCCCCCTCAATCATCTTGTTTTTCCCCTTCCCTTTCCTACTTCAAATAAACAAATAAATGTATATACAATATACCAGGTAACAAAGTCAGATACAGTAACACTATGAGACTAATCAAAGGGCAACAAAAGAGAAGAGAAATAACATAGTAAGTACATTAAGAACAACAATCACACAAGATAAATCTCTTGTTTCCATACTCTAGAGTTACTTTCATTTAGTCTCACCTTATATAACCAATATAGGTTTTGAGCTATTATAATCCTCTGCTAGAAGAGTCCTAGATGCATACTATTACAAATGAGGGAAAACATTAAGCATACTAGCTTACTTCACTTGATATAATTTTTTTGTTTTATTTTATTTTTCTCATATAATTTTATTGTAATTAATAGAAGGGTTACAGTTATATTCGCCAGATAGAAGGTGCATTACTTCACATTGATACCCCTTCTCATGTTTCTGTTCCCATCTCCCTCCCCCCTCCCCTCATCTTGTTTTACCCCCTTCCCTTTCCTATTTCAAATAAACAAACAAATGAACACACAATATACCAGATAACAAGGTAAGATACTGTGACAATATAAGAATAAGAATTGGACAACAAAAGAGATGAGAAATAGCATAGTATATTAAGAACAGCAATCACACATTATATAGCTCTTGTTTCCATACCCTGGAGATCCTTTCATTTAGCTTCATCCTATACAGCCTTATGTATCTAAGTTTTGTATTGTAATCCTCTGCTAGGAGAGTCCAAGATTTGTACTAATTGTTACAAATAAGGGAGACCATTGAGCCCATGTTCCTTTGGGTTTGGCTACTTCACTTAATATGATTTTTTTTCTAAGTCTCTATTTCCTTACAAATGGGGCGATGTCATTCTTTCTACAGCAGCATAGAATTCCATTGTGTTATAAATACCACATCCTGTTGATCCATTCATCTACTGAGGGGCATCTTTGTGCATGCTAGGCAAGCACTCTACCCACTAGGCCAAACTCCTGGCTCTTGGGATTTTTAATGGTAGATAAACCTTGTTTTTAAAATGTGATATTTTAAAATATTCCTTATCACATTATTACCTAATCAATTTTAATGAGCTCTAGAGATAAAACACCAAGTGTCAGTTGACTTCTGTTTAAATTATAAAGGTTGTATAGTATTGCTAGAGATGTAATGTTATTTGAGATTTGAATAGTTCAACATTTTAAGTTTTTAGTGAGTGGTTACTTGAAATATTAATCATATTTTTTGGAAACACAAAAGTGAAAGTAAAATAACAAAGACAATGTATGTCCAAAATAATTCACATACTTTTCCATGCTTTAGATAATTGTTGGTCCAGATTTATTCCTACTAAGTTTTAATAAGCTTGTGTTTTAATTTTGCTTTCATGACATAGAAGGCCCATGGGACCCACCTCAAATTATAGAAAAGTGATTCTAATCAGACAAGTTGCAATTTGAAGAAAACTAAAGAACCATGGCTGTTACAGGGGGAAAATGTGTGTTTCTTAATATAAATCAAATGAAAGCCATGGATCCTGAAATGATAACCTTAGGCTAATTATGTTTAACATGAATTTTTATTTGTTACACTGATGATTCTAGAATGCAGACAACAGGTATACCCTGTTATTAATGTCAGTGTGCTTTATTTATCTCCAGGGATAAATCCCTTATATATGTTGATTTGGGTTAAGATCCACTGATGCTGATAATAAAAATGCTTGTATTTACCAATGGAGGAAATAAAAACTACATTTAATATAAAAATGTATGTTAAGATATAACAGTACTTAAAGATTCCAGTCCTGTTTGACAAGATTACAGTGTTTGATATACTGATAGGATTTTATCAGCAATTGCATAATGCAAATAGCCATCTCAAGTAAGATTTCTTTAACAACAAATCATACCAGTATGGTTGGGGATGTAACTAATTGATACAAGGTACTGAATTTGATCCCCAGAAACACACACACACACACACACACACACACACACACACACACACAGAGGCAGAATAACAATAAAACAAACCCAACTTCTGTGTTACAAGAACATGAGTGTGAGATGTGCCATTGTATCATCATAATTATCACAGGAGCAATACGTGGCATTTGATAAGTACTTCTTGAATTGATAAACTGGAATAAAACTAATTACCATCATGCCTGCAATTTCATTGTGAATTTCCAAAACTTGTAACCTGTTGCTTAGTGCTGCTGTGAACCTTAAGCACAAAACAGTGACAAAGTTAATGGCCACTTGCATTGACTAACGTGTTTTTGGCTTGTGTGTTTACAGGCAAATGGACACAGTTTTGTACATATGGAACATGAAAAAGCTGTTTTACTACTGAAGAGTTTCCAGAACACAGTAGACCTAGTTATTCAACGTGAGCTTACTGTCTAAATATTTTTTACAAATAGTGAAGATACGTCTAGCCAGAGCTAATGTTCAAAAATAAATTTATACATAGAAGCAAATTTTTGCCAATTGCTGGACCAATGGCAAACATTAGTGCCAAATGTATAATACTCCATGTTAGCACCGATCACCCTTGCAGATGTTAACTCTATAAATACGATGTTCATGTGGTTATGTATTAGTTTTCATTGTCAGCCTCTGGCTGTGCATTGGTGCCGTTTTGGTTCTGTTTTTGTTTTTTAACCCAGTCAGTTTCTCCTCAAAGTGGATTTCATATAATTTCAGAGCACGGAAGCACACACAAGCTCTTTACAAATTCTGCTCTCCATCAGAAACACTGCCTCAAAGTTGTATATGCCTTTATATAGAAAATATGAATATAAAGAATTGTAATTCCCACAAAATATTTCTAGCACAAGGTATATGTTGGCATATCTAAAAAGATAAGAGAAAAACCAATATTTTCATAAACTAAACATCTCGGATTGAGAAAGAGATCTATCTTAAAATAAGACTTTACTATATTGAATCTTTTTCAATAAAAATTACATGATATTGCCTTATGAAAGTAACTGTACATATGGTATAAAGTGTTTATATTGGTTCCATATTCATTTCCTAAATTCCCATGATGCAGAGTGAAATATTTCATAAATTAACCATTTATCTCTGGGACCTGAATAAAAATAGGACAAACTAATGTGTTCATTGCTTTAGCTAATTACAATACATGCAGAGTTAAGAAACAAACTAAAAGTCATTGTAGATGTCTTTTTACCACAAATTTATGCAGTGATTGATGGGGTGGCAGGAAAATTATTACTTTCTTTTTTTCAAGTTTATGTTGACTATAAAGTGTAGCCCCTGTGATTTCTTTACTTGTAAATGTAGGATTTTTTTGTGTGCTGCTTTATTTATTTTGCTATTTTTAAATCAGTTTAAGGAAGTCGATGAAGTTTATTATTAAGAAAGAACTGTTAGAAAGTTATGGTGGGTGATTTAAAAACTTTGGTATTTATGAAACTTCAAATATAATTTCTCAGAGCTGTGGTCTACTTGTATTATTAATTTCAGTGCCTGTTTTGTGGATGGAAATTGATGAAATACTTTGTTCCATCCAAAAACTTTTCAACACATAAAATTCTGAATGATGTCTCACTAAGACAAATATAAGTAATACAGAATTATTTCCTTTTCATTAATCCTGTTTAACTCTCTGATTTTTAAAATTCATTTAAGAGTCTTTTAAAAGATTTCTTTTTATATTACTCATTAATTTGGTGAAAACATTGCTTTGAATTTCGAGAATAATTTCCCAGAATTAGTAGTATGCATTCTCTCTTATTTCTACATAAATGTTTTTATACAATGAATTGACTTTACATACTAGTATTTCAAATATTCCACAAAGATTTTACAACCAAGTCACATCTTATTGTACCGGAGCTCTGAGAATAATATTTGTAAGTTAACGTTTTATGGGGACAATGAAAATATTGTATTTTTGTAGGATCTATTAAAATGAGTGTCACTTATTAGAAGTACAGTGGTATTTTTTGACATAGGATTTGTCACTTGAAGGCAAATCTTCCTTTTATAGATAATGCACTAATTTTGGTGTTGCTTTATGTCATGGTGATATGCTAACACTATTTTATAGGCTTTGACAATTAATGATTGAAGAATTGGCCTATTTCATATATTTCCCAGAAGCAACTTTTAAGTGTACTTAAATACATTGGGGGTATGTGATATGAAATGTATTTCAAAGCCTAGTGCTTTGGACAAAAACCTGTGACAGATCAGGATATCCAGATTTTATAGGATGCTCATTATTACTCAAGGCAGAGGCCCTCACCAGCCTCACAAGAGAACTTCAAGGAAAGGCAAAATTTGATCTTAATTGAACCTCCAGGTCATCGCATTGGTGTCATTGAGTGAGTCTTTTGTGGGAGAGGTACAAGAGTCCAGTTCAGGACTTCTCCAAGTCTTTCCCTTAAGTCAGCTTTCCCCATCAGTCGGAGCATCAGGAGATGGTTCTGAGCTCATCAGTTGAGAGGACCCTAATCCTGATGCACACCTCTGACATTCCTGATGAGACAACATTGGGTTGGCCGGTATGTTAACACTTCCTATTCTGCAATTCAGAAGTGAGGAAAGGAGCAAAAGGATCCCTGACCCACTGGAAAGGAAATCTGTTATGCCAAAGCACCTCATTCCCAAATGTACTTGCCACATGCACGTTGAGAACAGGCAGGTAATAACAGAAAGAGAGAGAGAGAGAGAGAGAGAGAGAGAGAGAGAGAGAGAGAGAGAGAGAGAGAGAGAGAGAGAGAGAGAGAGAGGAAGATTTTCTCATTTTTTAAGCTTGTTCTCTAGAATTACTGATGGCTTAAGAAGCAAAACATCAAATAGATTATATAGGTGACAAAAGAAGTAATTCGTTGATTTTTGAGTATTGATTTTTGAGTATCTATTTCATGGTAACAACTACGAAAGATATTTCTCTTGAAAGAGAAAAAGAGAAAGAAAATGCGACAGGGAAGGAGAGAGGGAGAGGGAGGGGAGGGAGGGAGGGAGGCAGAAAGAATGGAATTCATGATGGCATAAATAGACTCTACCTCTTGATTTCCTGCTGAGAAAGCTTATTCAGTTCAGTTATGTTGCATCAGTATTGTATAATGGAAGATACTGAAAATGATTGTAGGTAGAAAGACATGAGAAAGGCTATCAATGTTTGTGAAGTAATGCACCTTCTATCTTGTAAATATAATGTAACCCTCTATTAATTACAATAAAAATATATGAAAAAAAAAGATTGTAGGTAGAAGGAGCAAAGACTAAAAATTATTAGCAGAATTGCTATACATCTATAGCCAAGAGTGGATAATGTAAAAAAAAACTATCAGACCTATAATATCTTGTAAAAGCTATCTTCTATTTTCAACACTCTAGGCAACACAAGTTACCTAAACAATATTTTCAAAATATAAGTGTATTTTAACAATATTCAGCCAATATTATATGCATTTACATCATGATAATTGGTTGCTCACTGAAACATAAGAAAATATATGTCCCAGTTACTTAGAATTGTAATTATATACACATCTTAGTTGTTCCTGAGTCTAACCTTGAATTATAAACTTCAGGGTGGAAAACAGCTTTGTAGAAGGGTAACAAACTAATATAGTTTTGCTTTTCTCTTACAGATGGTTACACACATATCACTAACATACTTACTTGCTTAAAGTACAGTCGAAATCTCTTTTGCGATGTGAGATAGTTAGAGAAGATTCAGAGGCAAGAAAATGAGTCCAAATATTAAATGAAAAGTATCTGAATTTGCCAGAATGATTAGATGAAAAAGCCAGAAAAAAATTAAATCGTAATATCTACTTAATTGTAATCTCTAAAACTTGTCTTTTTACTTGCTTTCCATACTGTCTTTGAACATTTTCTGGCTCTCCTGGAGTATCTGTTCTGATGAATACCCTTATTAGGGGACAATCGTATATCCCTACCAACCAGACAAAAATTCATCCTGATGTGATATTACCATTCTTAGTCTTTGGTCAATTCAGACAACATATTTAATACCTGATACAGAGAAAATAGCAGATTTGTTGGAACACTAGATCAACAAAAAGTAAAAAAATTAAGCTGAAAATCTCGCTTCATGGTAGAATGCCTTTCGGGGAGGCCCAAAGTCCTGGGTTCAACTCTCAGAACAAAAACAACAACAAAGTAAGCACATATGCAAATAACGAAATCCAACAGGTTAAAAAAATAGCTCTTCTAGTGTAAATAAAAGCGGGATTGAGGATCTAGTAAAAGTCCTCTCACAGAAATACTAAATCTTTCTGAGGCTTAAAATATTCAAATCCCCAAGATATAGTGTCCTGTGGCTGTAGTTATCACATAAACTGGAGTGAGGGTGAAATTCCCAAACCCAAGACCACCTGCATTAAGTTTTTTTCTTAGCAATACAAATACTCCCTATAAAGTATAAGAATATTCCACCATCACTAAGAAAGACCATGCCTTAAAGACTCACTACAAGTCAGGTTCCAGACGACTCTCACCTATAATCCTAGTTACTCAGGAAGCTGAGATATGAGGATCAAGGTTTAAAGCCAACCCAGACAGGAAGGTCCATGAGACTCTTATATCCAGTCAGCCACACATACACACACACACACACACACACACACACACACACACACACACACACACTCGTGGACTTGTGGCTCCAAGTGGTAGAGCACCAGCCTTGAGTGCAAATGCTCAGGAATCATGCCCATGCCTGAAGTTCATGCCCCAGGACAGGCACAAAATAAATAAATTGCAGCAAGAAAATAGAAGCTGTAGAAAAAAGGGATGTGTACTTTGAAAACACATGCATATATATGAGTTTATATTCTAGGAGATCTCAGTATCTCCTGTCCTACACATCCTTTCATCCTTTCATCTCCATTGGTATCTACACTATTCAAAGGATAGCTTCTTTGTCAAGACACTATGCCATACAATAACTAAGAGAGAGGCAGTCACGATTTTCAGTTATGTCCTGAAACTTCTGGACATTTCTATTCTTTGCACACAAAACTGACCTCTTGTCACTGCTGCTGTTACTGCTCCAGCTGCCATGGTGTCTGAGGGCACTAGATACCTGCTTCTATCCTGCTGAATCAAGCATGGGAGGTCCATTTCAGAGCTCCAGCCATCAGAAACTCTGGAGGATCAACTGATGCTTCCAGCTTCCCATTTGGGAGGAGCTTTTCTTAAAGGATCAAGCACCTGTGAGTAGTAGCACTCACCAAGGCTCTAAGGCAGAGCCCTTACTGTCACTAGCCATAGCATCCATGGGCCTATGCCAAGTTTGGTGGCATTAGTTAGCACTTCATTTTTAATCTCTGTTGTTTGACTGTTGGGCTGTGTTATATTGCCATAAGGCAGGACTTTCTCCAGGCCACTCTGCTACTTGTTTATAGGACAGAGTCTGTTCTTTTTCACCTTTCACACTATCTAGAAGAAATTGACTTCCAAACATTCTCCTGTGAGGATGCCAACTCCTTTATGAAAGAATAAAGGAGGGAAAGTCAATTCCTACTTTATTTAAACACATACAGTGAAAAGAGTGGACAGACCAAGTCTGTTAACTGTGATTGTCTTAATTTGTCCTCACACCAATTCTCCGGGAAATAAGACCTGAGCGGAGGGAAATAACTTACTGACTCAAACATACAAAGGCGTTGTTTTCAGCTGAGTATGATCTTGGTAGCAACACACAGAGTTCTGAGCAAGGTAAGAAACTGGCCTAGACATGCCTGTGTACAAATGACAAAGGCACCAGCAGCGTGATTTCTCCCTACTCTGTGCCACGTGCCCTGTTTTGGCCTGAGTTTGTTCTTGGGAACACCTCCAAGCTCAAAGGTTAAGAAATTCAAGCCACATTTCTGCAGAAAGCATTAAAATATTGTGACTCTTTTTAGGCTGGTATGAGAACCATGAAGCCCTGACCAAGAGAGACAGTTATGGGTCAAATAGTCACACATGAGATTTTCAAATTTATCTTATTTTTTTGAGTCATTTCCATTCTTAGCATAATTTTCAATAGGGGTAGGAATTGGTGGTACTGAGAGGGGAAAAAAAGTGAAATGGATCATCTTATATTTCCTTAGGCTTCAAAGCATTCTTTTCTATGGCTGTTAGGATGAAATGCCTAATTCTATGCTATCTCTATATACCTATCAAAAAATATATTTTGAAGGACTTTCAAATTGATCAGCTAACTTCTGTTTCCTTCACAGGAAAATATCACTGAATCTTATACACCTAAATTCATAAATTCAGAACAGAGCCTGTCTCTGGTAGCTCATATCTGTGATCCTAGCTACTTAGGAGGCTGAGATCTGAGAATCACAATTTGAAACCAGCCCAGACAAAAGTCCCTAGGCTCTTATCTCTAATTAATCACCAAAAAGCTACAAGTGGAGCTGTAGCTCAAGTGGTAGAATGCCAGTCTTGAGGAAAGAAAGAAGCTCAGGGACAGTGCCTAGACCCTGGGCTCAAGTTCCAGGAACCCACCCCCCACTACACGTGTGTAAACACGTGCACACGCATAAATTCAAAGCACTTCAAAAGCTGTAACAGAAAAATAAATGCAAATGATTACAAATCTTCTATTTGTTGAGCATCAACTAAACATGAGGCACTTCAGGGGCTGTGAAGTAATCTTTTCTGCACAGAAGCTCATACTCAAGTGGGAAGAAATTCCGGAGATTGCAAGACAATGCGGTGAGTGCCTTGGATCCCGCCCTTAATTCACCCTCTGGTAAAAACAGAAATAGCATTTTTATCTTGTCAGTCTGTACGGATCTGAACGTGGCTGCTTCATTTGAAGCTGCTGATATCTCTCTCCAAAGAGGGAGGGAGAGAGGGAGGGAGGGAAGGGGAGAGAGGGAGAGAGGGAGAGAGGGAGAGAGGGGGAGAGAGAGAGAGAGAGAGAGAGAGAGAGAGAGAGAGAGAGAGAGAGAGAGAGAGAGAGAGAGAGAGAGCTCTCTTGCTACTTACAGGTTTCTCTGTCCCCTGGGTGGCCATTGTGAATGTTGTGTGGCCTTGGGGAAACATTTGACAAGCTGGACAGGGTAAGGGTGAATAACTTTTCTGGACAAGATGAATGGAAACCACAGCCCTTGGGTCTCTAGAAAAGGGATTATAATTTTGCCAGCTAGTTCTAAAAAGGAAAAGGAATGCGCTGAATCGTGGTAGCCACCACTCCGCTTCTGTGCCCGTGACACAATGGGAGACTGAACTGGAATCCAACGCTCTGGCAAACATAGGGTATTTAAAAAAATAAAAATAAAAATAATCTTGGGGCTGGGAGTTTGGCCTAGTGGTAAGAGTGCTTGCCTAGCATGCATGAAGACCAGGGTTCGATTCCTCAGTACTCCACATACATAGAAAAAGCCAGAAGTGGTGATGTGGTCAAGTGGTAGAGTGCTAGCCTTTAGAAAGCCCAAGAACAATGCTCAGGCCCTGAGCTCATGCCACAGGACTGGCAAAAAAAAAAAAAAAAAAAAAAATCTTCTGTGTTGGGCTCCCCCAAAAGGCTACTCCTGTGAACACAGCCTCCGAGGTACCCAGGCTCAGAAGGCCATGCTGTCCACTATGAGAAGGAAGAACTCAGAAATGCCAGGAGTTGGATAGCAATCCCGCTGGTTGCCTTTTTTATTTCCTTCTTTCACTTGTGAATTGAAGAATACCTCACTGCATGCATTCAACTCTTCCCATAGCAGTGGGGTAGGGTGGGGGGTGGGGATTCCTGCTTATATAAAGTTGAATTACACCTATCCACCTATCACAAACAGCTATTTATTCTTACAAGAAGTTGGTCTTTTGATTTGAGGAATTGTTTTATCTCGACGTTTTAGATAAGGATTCTCCCTTTCTTTTCCTAAGTACTCACCTTTTACACCTTTGCCCACATCGCTGTCTCTCTTGGCAAGCCTACCCTCCTTCTTCCTTTTCTAAGTTATCAAAATCAAAATCTGCAGAGTCTAGCTTTAACAGCATTACATCCATGAGATCTGACCTTTCCTAATCTTTTTTGCTTGTTTTTGTTTTGGGTTTTCGGGGGTTTTTTTGTGTGTATACCGCAGCTTGAACTCAGGGCATCATGCTCTCACTCAGCTTTTTGCTCACAGTTGGTGCTCTACCACTGGAGCCATGCCTCCAGTCCAGCATTTTGCTGGTTCATTATAGGTAGAGTCTCTAGGACTTTTCTGCTCAGGCTGGCTTTGAACTGAGAACCTCAGATCTCAGTTTCCTAAATAGCTAGAATTACATGTATGAGCCACCGATATCTGGCTCTTCCCTAATCTTAATGGGAAGATATTTCTTTTTAATACTATAATATTTGTATAAAGCATAGTGTCTTCAATTTCTGCTATTTGATGTTTTTATGTATTCCTCTCCTATGAACTGTAAAGTTATTGAAAAAGATAATATTTCTGGATAGGAGAGTTTCAAGAAGGCACTTCTATAAATCCTTCATGCCTGTTTTAGTGTCAGCAGTGTAGTAGGTGCTCAATAAATATTAGTGTAATGATTAAATGAATAACAGGGCTGACAAGTAAATGTAGTTAATAAACATTGAATTAAACAGGGAGTTCAAGCTCAAATTCTGTAACCTGAAATCAGGAACCTTTTGCTTTCTTGTTAAATCTCCATTCCTAGGTTTGTTACAAAGAGAGAGAGGGACAGAAGAGGGAGGGAGGGAAGGAGGGAGGGAGGGAGGGATGGGGAAGGAAAGGAAGGAAGGAAGGAAGGAAGGAAGGAAGGAAGGAAGGAAGGAAGGAGAGAAAGGAGAGAGGGAGGGAGGGAAAAGTGAGGAAGGAAGGAAAGAAGGAAAGTTATTTTAATCTCATCCTTCTTTCCTTGACATGTCTTCTAACAGCTTTTTGTGCTGGCTCAGCAGTTATGTTTCATTTCCCTTTTATGTGTTTTAAAGACACACAGGCCAAAACACTAAAAGAACTGGCTGCTATTTATTTAATTGGAATATACCATATCTGTCCTTTTGATTTGTTTGGGTTTTATTTCTCTTCTGGGAAGAAGTCATGCATTTCGTTGTCAGAAATATCTCAGAGAGACAGATGCATAAAGTTGAACTCACAAAGCCTTGTGTTTGGGAATGAATCTTAAACATAAATAAGCCCAGTTTGCTCATACAAAACACCCCCAAAGCCCCAAAACAGCCTGGACTTAAGCGATGACAGCCCAAGGCTCAGTCTGGCTTCACCTGGTTTTGAACGATTCTCTTTAGCTGCGCATTGTCAGCTGGTACTTTGCTGGAGTTACTTTCACGAGGTAGAGCTGGGAGGAAGTGGCAAGGCTGTGACAGAAGAAGCAGGAGGAAGGTTTTTCACAGGAGGAAGTTCCCATCCACATTTAGCTCTAGATTTTCATTTCTTTCCTATGCTGCCTGTTGTAAAGAGAAGCAGAGTCCATCCCCAGGCCTTCGGCTACCGTCCTATGTGATGGCTGGCGTCTGACTTGCTGTCTGGCTGTGTCTCATGGATTCATCTCATCCACTGCCTTCCCCAAATGACATGGAGTGTACTCCAGCCAATTTTCTCAGGCCACTGAAAGCTACAGAATTGGTATGATTAGAGATTTAGGGTATTGAGTTCACAGAACCACCCCAGGAGAAGGGCACGTACTTAGGATGAATCCCTTGTTTTAAAAAAGAAAAAAATTTATATGATTAACTATTCAGATAGATGTATAGCCCCCAAGAAAAACTAAGGCTGCTTTGTATTCTTCCCGCCCAAGCTTTTGTAGAGCTCTGAATATAGCCTATAAACCTCAAAGGCAGAACAGTTGCTGCTGTTTGCACAGCCATCAGCTTGGCTTTATCTGATTCTTCCTGTGGAATGAGGAAACAAAGGCATACAGTATTTTAAAAGACAAATTCATCAAGTGAGAGTAGTTTGGCTTAGTGAGTGACTTGCTGATTCCTTTATGCTATCTACCATTTTGCTTATATTATGGATTGTTCCCATCTGGCCTTTAAATGATTATAGTGAAATTTGCTAGTACTCTCTTTTAGCTAATTATGTCTTTTTATCCACTAGAAATTTTTATTTATTTTTTTAAATTTAGACCAAGAGTTTGGCCTAGTAGTACAGTGCTTGCCTAGCATGTGCAAAGACCTGGGTTCTATTCCTCAGTACCACATACAAAGAAAAGGCTGAAAGTGGTGCTATGGCTCCAGTGGTAGAATTCTAGCCTTGAGAAAGCCCAAGGACAGTGCTCAGGCCCTGAGCTCAAGCCCAAGACTGGCAAAAAAAAAAAAAAAAAAAAGTGAAATCTTGAATTTTTCCATTTTTTTATTTTATTGTCGAGGTAATGTATAGAGGGGTTACAGTTACAATCGTCAGGTAGTAGGTGCATTACTTCTCACACATTGATACCCTTCTCATGTTTTTATCCCCATTCCCCTACTACCCCAGTCATCTTGTTTTCCCCCCTCCCTTCTGTATTCCAAATAAACAAGAAAATGTATACAATATACCAGGTAACAAAGTCAGATATAGTAACCACATGAGATTAATCATAAGGGGAAAAAAAGAAAAGAAAGAACATCACATAATACATTGAGAACAATAATCACACAAGATAAAGCTCTTGTTTCCATATCCTGGAGTTCATTTCATTTAGTCTCATCCTATATGACCAATATCTACATAGCTTTTGAGGTATTGTGATCCTCTACTAGGAGAGTCCTAGATGTGTACTAATTATTACAAATGAGGGAAACCATAGAGCCTATGTTTCTTTGGGTCTGGCTTTTTTCACTTAATATGATTTTTTTCCATTTCCATTTCCTTACGAATGGGGCGATGTCATTCTTTCTGATGTCAGTATTGAATTCCATTGTGTAAGTACCCCATCTTTTTGGATCAATGTATTTTTAAATAGTAAGAATGCTTTAGTAAGTCTTGAATGGTAAGGACAGAATAGGGCTGAGTAAAGGAAGGACATTAAATCATTAAGGGATTAAGAGTGAGGAAAGGAAAAGAAGGGGAGTAGAGGACTGATACTTAGGGATAGGAGCCTATCTCCAGCCTCATCTCAGGTGATCGTACCCTCACACACTGTCCTGGAATTCCCTTCCTCTACTTCTTCTCTCACCAGGCTGTTATCTCTTAATTTCTGGCCTTCTTGCTCTTCTAGATGTGAAAAAGAAGAATTCAAAAATAAAGAAATAAGACATATATGTCAAGTTTAATTAATCTGTATTTTTAGAGGCAACTTTTGTAATATACAAGTAAGTTTTTAGTAATGCAACTTCTCAGAACAAGGAAAATCACTGCTCAGTAAATCACTGAAAAGAACTATCACAGTTGGGCACCTGTAATCCTAGTTACTCAGGAGGTTGAGATCTGAGGATTGTGGTTCAAAGCCAACCTGGTCAGGAAAGTCCATGAGACTCTTATTTCCAATTACCTACCAAAAAGCTGAAAGTGGAGCTGTGGCTCAAGTGATAGAAGAATATTCTTGCAAAAATTCTCAAAGATAGTGCCCAGGCCTTGAGTTCAAGTCATAGGATGTACACACACACACACACACACACACACACACACACACACACACACACACCAAATAAAATTACCACATCACTTTTCTAAAATAAACATCAATATCAAATACTACAATTAAAAACTCTGCAGCTGGGGCCAGGAGTGTGGCCTAGAGTGTTTGCCTAACATGCATGAAGCCCTGGGTTCAATTCCTTGGTACCACATGCACAGAAAAGGCCAGAGGTGGCACTGTGGCTCAAGTAGTGGAGTACTAGACTTCAGAAAGCCAAAGGACAGTGTGCATACCCTGAGATCAAGCCAGAGGACTGGCAAAAAAAAGAAAAAGAAAAAGAAAAAATCTTCAGTGAAATGAGGAAAGTTATTGTTTTATCATAAAACATCAAAGGACCTTGAAGTGGATCTGATTCATATCTACCTTCAGGGAAAAATTAAAGCTATGTTTAATTTCTACAAAAAGGTCGACCTCTTACCTCTCTGACAAAAAAAGCGAAGAAATGAATTTTGAGTTTCTTCCCAATAAAACCATCAGTTTTAATTACTAGGTTCAAGGTCTAATGCACCCACATCAATTTTGAAGAACATGTGTCTGCAGTTTTAAAAGCTACCACCAGGTGGAGCATGCAGGTATAAATTTTATTCCTTAGTCTTGGCAATTCTCTGGCTAAGGCAAAACAGCACAGTACTTTTTTTTTTTTTTTTTTTTTTTTTTTTTCCAGTCCTGGGCTTGAGCTCAGGGCTTGAGCACTGTCCTTGGACTTTCTCAACGCTAGCACTCTACCACTTGAGCCTCAGCACCACTTCTGGCTTTTTGCCAGAATCGAACCCAGGTCTTCGTGCATGTTAGGCAAGCACTCTACCACTAGGCCAAACTCCCGGCCCAGCACAGAACTTTTTATGCCTCATATGCTGGTTAATTGTTAGGACCACCCTTTGTCATTCTCTGTTGACAGTATTGATTTGAATTGGTGCTCTAGATTTAAGCGCCTTACGTGATATATAAGTGACTCTCAAAAGTTTTGTTATCTACCTGAACACCTGACTCTGTTAAACCTTGGATTAGAGTGTACTTTGAGATTCTGGCTGCCTAATTATTCAGTTAATGAGCATACCCACCAATTAGCTAGTTCTCACTTGCTTGTCCTTCCCAAATAGTTTGATCTCCTATTATGTGTTATCAGTACACTCAATCCATGTGGAAATATATTTACTCCAAAAATCCTCAAAATTTATTGTTTCAATGAACTCTGAAAAATTTCAACATTAAGAACTAAGACCTCCTGGCATAACCTTCTTGGATATAACTTTAAAATTGTCCTAATCTGTGTGTATGCATCTGTGTATAGCTTCATTTCTTGTTGGCATCTGGCAGTAACAAGTGTTCTGCTATAAACTCCTAATTGTTTTCTTTTTTTTTGCCGGTCCTAGGACTTGAACTCAGGGCCTGGGCACTGTCCTTAGACACTTTGCTCAAGGCTAGTGCCCCGACACTTGAGCCACAACACTACATACGGCTTTTACTGAGGTGACTGGGTATCTTGGTTATTTGATATTTGAGTTTCAGGACCTCTGATGGTGGAATCCTTGTTAACAAAGCCACTTTTTTGTGTGTTTACTTCTTCTAAGCTAATTATATTCTCACCTTCACAGCTTAGCCCTACTTGTCTGTGAGTCTATAGTATTCTTTGCCAATCATTAAATCTTTTTCCTTTCTCAACTGAAAGCAAAGCAAAAATCAGAAGGAAAACAATATACTCGTTCTTTGAAGTTAATGTAAATAATTTGAAATAGCGTGGTCCTTTCTTCCAAAGCAAAGTTTCTTTCTAGCCACACAGCTACCAGCTATTAGTATAGCAGGCTCTTAGCACATCCAGCTCAGCCTGGTTTGGATGGCGGGTGGGGGGGGGGGCTTTATGATCTTGAGCCTAATGATTTTAGGGCAGCACAAAATTCCAAGTTTCCTCTTTTTTCAAGGAAAGTTAAATATCCCTTCCACAACAAAAGAAATTTTAACTTGCACACAACATTGCCACATACGACATAGACAATGGGGACCAACACATGTCTGTTACTTCCTTAATGCTAGTACTGTATTACCTCTAGATCTTTGTTACCAACTATCAAAGTGTCTTTTTCTTTGTCATCGATGAGCAATCTTAATTTTTTATTCCTGTGAGCAATCTCTAAGTCAAAACTTCTTCTCCAGAGCCCAGCATAATAATTCCTTCTAGCTGTGATGAGGACTTCAGAGCCTGGGGACTTGTGGCTTCCTGCTTTCACTTTTTTTTTTTCTTTTAACCATGTGAACCCCATAATGCTAACCAAGCACTGTCATTCTATCTGTCCCACCATGTGAAGACGTTGGGAAGCACTGCTGCTTTCAGGCAGAGCAAATAGAAACCTCATCTAAGCCCTCTGTGGCCCTCAGCACTGAGAGGAGAAAGCCAACGCTGTCATTTAAATGTCCCTACCCACCTCCTGCCCCACGGTGATCAGGGTCCATTCTGTTACCCTGGAAAACTAGTGAATGTGCATTATAAGCAAGATCTCCCTGCATCGGTGTTAAGGCAGAATTCTGTTTAAAGAAAAAAAATAGATAATTAGATTAAGGGGCAAGTCTCATTCTTCAAATATTTTCACTGTTATTATCTAACTCTTCCCAGCTTGTCTAAACTACTCCTTGCCTAGAACAATTTCATTGGCTGTCTTTTGGTTATTTTATTTCATCACAGAAGAAAGATTTATTATGGTCCACACATTCATTAGGGTTCACACTTTCAGAGGATTTAGTCTGTGACCGCCTGGGTCTGTGAAGCAGGAGAAGATCATGGTGGCAGAGGGTCATTCATCTCTCTGCAGTCAGGAAGCTGAGGGGGGTGGGGAGTAGAGGGGGAGAGTATGTGAGGGTGGAGGCAAGGAAAACGATATTACCCACAAAGCCTTCCTACAGACACACTTTCTCTAAGGTCCTGTCTTTTCAGACCCTGCAAAATAGCACCACCGTGTGGGGAACAAGCATTTAACACAGGAGCCTGTGCAGGACATTTCACATTTAAATCCTAACATTCTGCATCTGGCACCCCGGCCATCCCATAATGCAAAATGCATGTAGGCCATCCCAAGAGTCTTTGAAAAATGAAAAATTAATAGCCTCAATACTTTTCAGAAGTCTAAGACTCAGGCAGTCTCCTAGCTGTGAGTCCCTATAAAATCAAAATTTATTTTAAAACCAGACGATTTTTTATTCTGGTCCTGGAGCTTGAACTTGAATTCAGCCTGGCAGTGTCCCTGAACTTCTCTTTACTCCAGGCTAGCACTCTACCATTTGAGCCATGGTGCCACGTTTGCCTTTTTCGGAGTAGTTCATTGGAGATCGTCTCATAGACTTTCCTGCCCATGCTGGCTTCTAGTCACAATCCTCAGATCTCAGCCTCCCGAGTAGCTGAAACAGAACACTATAAACTACTCAAAGGTAAAGACTATGATTTTTTTTTAATCAGTCATGGGGTTTAACTCAGGCCCTGGGCATGCTGTCCCTGAGCTACTTTGCTCAAGGCTAGCTAGTGCTCTAACACTTTTACTTACTCGGCTATTTCCAATCTTGTGGTGGTTAATTGGAGATAAGAGTCTCATGGACTTTCCTACCCAGGCCTCAAAGCATGATCCTCAGATCTCAGCCTCCTGAATAGCTAGGATTATGGTGTATGAGCCACAGCGCCCAGCAACGCTGACTTTGTTCAACCCTTTAAAAATATCCCTAGCATGTTCACCTGCTTCTGGATATGAACTTGTATTTTGAGAATTCATCCAGATCTCCAGATTTGAATTGCTTTAGCTTAGGAAAGTCTTTGCTGTTATTTCTGGTGATAGAAGCCAGAGATTCACTCATGCTGAGTGAAGACATCCTAAGAAGTGTTTTGTTCTCCCCTAAGTCTGCTTCTGGACCATCCCAACATCAGCCCTCTAGTGTTCAATCTTTAAATATATATCCATGATTAGACAACACATACACTTCGGGCCAGGAGTTTGGCCTAGTGGTAGAGTGCTCACCTAGCATGCATGAAGACCTGGGTTTGATTCCATATACATAGAAGAAAAAACAAAAAAACATATATGCTTCTTAATTGCCATTTGATTTTATCACTAGATGTTGCAAGCCAAGGATTTTGTTTGAAATTCTATTATAAGAACAGTAAAAATACATATATAAATAAATCATGGTCCCTCTCCTTAAGAAACACAGTCTGCTTCAGAGGCAGACAAATAAAAAGTTTAATAAATGTGGCTCTGTAGGTACAAAATAGGAGAGGAATGGTGAATATCATTGCTCAGAGTAAAATAACAGCAAATGCTTCCTTTCAGCTTCATTGTTTTTAAAATGTGGATGTGGAACCATCTAGCCTTCCCTCAGGAAGTGACTCTTGAAGGCTTTGCATTAGAAGAAATCATTTGTTTTCAAACATCTAATAAAAGTGTAAATACTTTTAGTGAACTTTGTATTCTAAATATTTATGGACCCAAATATAAAGAAAACAGTACCAAAATACTAATAGCAAATATTCCAGAGATAGACATTTCAGTACAAAATAGGACCCATAGACTTTAGTAAGGAATGCAACTCGAGAGATAGGTGTGGTGGTATATGCTTATAAGCCCAGCAGTAAATAGGCTTGAGGAAAGATCTGGGCAGTTTCAAGACCAGCCTGCATTGATGGAGACTTGTTCTAAAAAACAAAAAAAAAGACCAAATTTTCTAAGAATCAAAACTCTACAGCATGGCAGCATGCCTGGAATTAGGCAAATACAAATCAAGTCTCATTTGTGGCAGAAATAGTCACCAGGCCTGCTCCATCTCATCTGTCATAAGAGAACTCTAAAACTGACCATTTCCACTGCCATAAGAATATCTCTAAGTGCCAAGGTGTGCAAATATCCACCTTCCCACTAGCATCCCAGGGGCACAATCTCTTCTGTGATTACATTGGCAAGATGAAGAGCAGATGTCGCTTTTATTTCCAACAAAATATTTGAATATTTGGGGATATTGTTGGAGATCCCAATTGGAAGGCATTAAAAACAAAAACAAAAACCTGTAACTCTGCGTCTTAAGCTAGGAAAGACATTTGCATTTGAACTTACTGGTTCTGCCGGGAACATAGCGTTTACTGCAGTCATGGTTAATCCAGTCACAAGTTTTTGGGTTGTGTTGTTTTGTTTCGTTTTTCCCAAGTATTTTTTGGCAGTGGAAAGCAATACAAGTCTTAAATTAAGGAGATTATTGTGAACTCAATACTGAGCTGATAAAGAAAACTATAACCTATTTTTACAATTTTGAGGTGGGGATAGTATTAGAGTTAGAATTCTGAGCCTCACATTTGCTAGGGCAGGGGCTCACATTTGAGCAATGCCTCTAGCTGTCTACTTTTCTGATGTATACAATATACCTGAGAATCATTTACAGCCTCATATAAGTCAAATTGTTTTCAAAACTGAAGGAGTAAAATTTACACTCTTGGAACCATGTAGTGTTTTTTAATTTTTTGCTAGTCCTGGAGCTTGAACCCAAAGCCTGGGGACAGTCCTTGAGCCTCTTTAAGCTCTAGGCTCTTATTTATTGGAAATAAGAGTATCATGAATAATTCTGATCTTAATTAGCCAGTTTTCCTCCAGGAATCAGCTATTTGATTTTAAGACATCATATAAAAATGAAAAGCAATGATCTTTTTAAAAAAAATTCAAAGGTAAAACACCTGTGAAGACCTCATTGTTTTGAATCTGAGAAAAAGATTGCTTACTTGTCTTTCTTAAAAAATCAGGGCATTGTGAAATTTTTAGTATTTTTAAGTTTCACAAAGGAGTTACAACTCAACCTGTCAGTTATGAGTACAATGCATCTTGATCCTTTCATCATTCCCTTCATCCCTTCAGTTCCTATAGTCCTGACGATTCATCCTGGATGAGGAACTTCCTGCCTGTCCTCACCAAGCATGGGAGTCTCCAATCCTGAAATTCACTGGAACAGTGACCTGGTTAGCATCAGGTCAATCATTGAACTCGAGCTTTCATTTAGGCTCCTGAATGCTTCCTCAAATTCACCTGAAAACTGGAAGTGGTAAAAATCCAAGTGTTTCATTGAATTTCAGAATTCTCTTCAGTACTCTTGGAAGTAGAGAAACTAACAGGCTTTTGACATTTCAAGAATTCACTTGAGATTGTTTAAGGCTTCACTATGGAACTCTTAGCAAATAGATCAGGAAAAGATTAAAGTGTATTTCCTGCACAAAGCAAGTGTTTTATTTTACAGACCCCTTGTCCTTAGATGTACCCTAAAGATAATTACCCAATAATCGCTTATCTCCATACTTCACTATTGCCCCTGTGAATGTAACGTTTCTAGGATTTTCTTTTTTAATGTTTGAGAAAAGATAAAACATCAGGTGAAGAGTGTCACTGTTAATCAACCCAAATCATCCATAGCAGGTCATTTCCCCATGTCCTCAGGGTAATTGCATTCAGTACCTGCCGTGGCAGAAGCCATAGGAAAAAAAGGATTCATTATAATATTTCAGGAAACAGCCTTTTGGGAAGCTTGGGAGAGAACACACAGGGGAAGTTTCCCAGGATTCTTTGTAAGTGTAAGATACAAGTTTGTATCAGGTGAAGTCCTTTTCTTTGTGTCACTAAGTTCTAGGTTATTTACATAGTGGCTTCCTTGTTGGGGAAAGAGAGTTGGATATCTGAAATTTGTGTTTTTTGCTGTTGGCTTTTGGTTTGGCATATTTGGGAAAATGCTTCAAGCAATAATATACTAGGTGTGTAATAAGTCTGCCAGGTGGTGTGCCCTACCTCTGGACAGGTTAGACAACTGTTTTCAGCAGGTTGCTTCTATCAAGCTAAGCCTAGACATGCCTTTCAAAAGGACCGATTTGAATGTAGCATTAATACTGATCAAGGATGGGAGCTGGATTTTAGAAGTCTCATTCAAAATACATGACACTGCTTTCTGCTATCTCCTTGCATTCCCTACCTCTAGCCTTCTGGGATCAGGGCTGCTGGCAAGTCATTCTCTCTAGTTTCAGGGACCTGGCCAAATGAAGAACACTCAGTTTCTTTCAACCCCACATGCTCAAATTGGCATGTAGAAACCAACTCTTTATCAATTTTTTCCACATTTAATCTTTTGCTTCTTGTCATATTTTTATTTTTTGGTGCTCGTTCCTATGGCAACAAGTCTGTTGGCAGAGAAAGTGTGACTCTGCTTTTAGCCTTCTGCACAATTCAAAATCTTTCTCAGGAAAGTTATATAAAAAGGTAGGAAGAGAGTACAGTTAACTGGCTGATGTCAAAAATTCTGTACTCTCCTGAAATAGCTGGCCATCTTATCCCAAACAAGACTCACAAAGGTAGGAGAAAGACAGACGGAAGGACACTGCCTAGAATTCCTTCAACCTGATACAAGTATTCAAAAGCCTTACTGTCCAACCGCAGATGCACAGATTGGTTCCAATGACTTTCCTTCTCTCAAACTGTAGGAAACTTAACTGACAAAAATGTATCATCAATTTTAAAACTCGGGCAGCATGGAAAAGTGACTCTCACTCATGCCTCTATGAAGAAGCCACAGTGTTCCCATGAAATGTAGCCCAGGGCAGAATTATGCTCTAAATTGAGCCTTAATTCAGTGTCTAACAGAGTTAGAAAACAATGAAGGGGGAGGTAGGGAGAGAGGACATTGTAACCGGTAACTACCCTGGACAAGAGAATTTCCGATGGGACAGTTCAGTTTCAAGCATGAAAAAGGAGACATTGCACCCAGCATGGTAGCACCAACATGTAATCCCAACACTCAGAAAGTGGAACTAGGAGAATCACAAGGAAAAGACCAGCTTGGCTTCCAAGAACCAAGGGCTGGGGAAGTTGTTCAGTGATAACAGCACTGTGCAAAGCCTGGATTCGACTCCTGGCATAGCAAAGAAGGAAAAGTGGAACGAGAAATAATAGGAAAGAAGGAGAAAGGGAAACAGTAAAGGAAAAGAGGGAAAAGGAAAAGAATCTAGGAAAAGCTGATGATCTGGGGGGAAAAAGTGTCTTCAGGAGTTAATCGTCTATATAGAACAGGAGCTTAAAAACGTAATCAGCTTTATGCAGACTTTATCTATAAATATTATATAAGTAATGCTTCTCTTCATAAGGTATCTTTTACTTTAAATTTTAAATCCCATTGCAATAGCTATCCCAAATCTCCTATGTCCTCAATATTCAGGAAAAAAAAGCAGGAATTGTTTTTCAGAAATTAAACAGGACTTACTTGAATGCCAGTATGCAGAACCTTTTTTTAAGGAAAGTTGAATTCAGGGGAATGAAAATAGATGTTAAGAAATGAAAACACAGACATCTCTGCTACAGTTAAGAAAATTAGTGTAAATGATCCACTTTTGCTGAATCCCATAAAAAATATGTGATACTTAAGCACACTGGTGTTTTAAAGTTAGCTGCATATATTGTACAAAGGTATTTTTTGGCACTTTAAAGGTTATTTTCCTACATTAAAAGAACTTTTCTTATATTAAAAATTTCCATGACTCAGGTTTTGTGCCTATATACAGGCACACATTCATGGGAGGATTTTTTCCTTTGCTCATTTGTTTTGCACAATTAAAGTGTTAACTTTAAATAATGCCCAGATATGCAGGTGCACTGGCCTTTACGGTAGCTAGATGAAGGAAAGCACTTGACAAATGGACAAAGAATCACATTGTGTTTCTCTATATCTCTCCATCTCTCATATACCTTCTCAGGCTTCTGCTAAAGAACATTGCTTATTCAGTCAGGAAATCTTAGGTGACTGGAAAGTCTATAGGAAACAAAATGAACCTCAGGCAGACCAGAGAATTTAAAGTAGTTCCCATATTAGCTAAAAAGGTAGTTTATCTTCAGAATTTACCGTGGAGATAAATTTTATTTTCAATATTCATAGTGTTTCCACTCAGAGGACTCTTGAATATGGGAAAGGAATCTGGTTCAGATCAGACAGGACTGTTATATGTTAAGCTTTACTCTTAGGAAATTACATTTAGCTTTGGTGGCACCTCATGGTGTAAACAGAATGCAATAGTATCTCCCCTTTGAAAACGCAAGCCTTAGAATTTCCTTTGGAGTAAAGAAATAACAATCACGTTCTTGTTATACTCAGGGTATAGGAAGAGACGAAAAGAAACATAAGGATAATGACACTGTCATATGGAATAGGCAATTTTCCAAGCTAGAAAATCAGAAGCATATTTAAATTGCAAACTTCAACAGACCATCACAAATAACCTCTTAAAAGTAAGGTTATTGGAGGTAATTGTAAGTTACTGCAAGTAATAGTTTTATTTTTTCCATTTTATGACTCCCCTAGGGCACTATCTACCCGCTCTCTCTAAAAACCACAATATGAACTTTGCTCTCATTCTATTCAGAGAAGAAATACTAAACAATCAGAAGTGATTCTAAAGAGTGACAGGTTTTTAATTTGTTTGGAATTATTTTTTAAAGTACTGCATACTATGTTTTAGGTTAATATTCACGAACATTATCTTTCTATTTTCTAAACCATTGATCATTACCTTTGCCCCTATTAATATGTAAGGAATTACATTTATTAGTCTACACAGTTCAAATCTTCTTACATGTGAAACACACACAAAGGTTTTCTCTATTGAGGTCATACAAGTCAGTTAGTGAAATATTTCACTCTCTTGTAAGTTTAAAAAAATTTCCTAAGTAGTCATGCTACTTTGAATCACAATTTTAGCAAAATTATGACAGTCTCTAGACTTCTACTTTTTTGTGACATAGAACTTCACTACCATATGTGCAGCACAACAGTGACATCTTAAGGCCAAGTGAAACAACAGCTCTTTCAATCAGAAAAAGAATTTGAATTGGAATATGACTTCAAAGATATCCCATTCCATTACCAAGTATTTTTCAAGTTTACAATATGTGATTGGTAGGTAAAGTGCTTCTTTATGAATTCTTTTGCAGTCTTTGTGAACATTTTAATGTTCATTGGTAAACACTGACATTTTTACATAGACATATTGTATATTAATGCATGCATTCCACTACATAGTTTATCGATGCTTCTTCCCTTGTAAAGCTTTTATGGAAAGCCAGTAGGCCACAGCAGTATAGCAAAAGAGGCTTAATCTTTATAAATTGGGGCCTTTTCTGTCTCTTTGCTAGCCTAGGTGGCTATATAGAAATTCGGGTGGGAGGGGGCTGAAAACACCTCTTAACGTTTAAGATTTTCTACTTGGATGTACTCTAGTCAATTCAAAACAAAATGCTTACTTTAATAAAAAAATTTTACCATTTTATATAAAAAAAATCAAACCATGACATGTTTAACTGAAATGGATGTATTGTAATTAATATTTTGAAATAATTGTGATTTTGAGCTTCTAATTATATATAAAAATGTCATTTTTGTATGTGTTAAAAAGACTACTATATCATGATTTATCAGTACTTTTTAGTTAAACTACATATTGATGTAAATAAAAATGGATGAAGACATATTTACTACTTTATTAACATAGATTGTGAATGTACTTAATGGGTTTTTTTTTGGCAGTATGAGACCATAACGACCTTGGAAGCTGCTTTATTTATGTGTAAAGAAGTCCTATGAATCTATATTTTAAATTTACTGAATCAGTGAGATTAATTTGCAAATGCAAGCATATTCTCCAGTTTTATTTTATGTATTGATACTACTGGGAAAGGTATACAATGTGATTAGGATGCATTTTGAAGATGCTTTCTGTACAGACACAAAATACAGGGACTAAAATAAAGCTGTGCAGTGTATAGCAGAGCCATTTTTCGGCTTTGGTGTACTCAACTTTTTCAGTATTTAAAAAGTGTTTTGAATAACATAAAAGTCTCCTAATTGTATAAATAATAAAATGTCACCTTATTGTAAAGTGTCATTGATTTACTATTCAAGTAGACTTCTTAAAGTTGAGACATAAAGACATGTTTCTACACAAACAAAAGAAAACACTGTAATCAATATTTGAGAAATGTAGTTTTTATTACGAACATGTAGTGTCTTTTTATTAACATGATTTTTCACAATATAAGCATTCCTTAATCCGAATATTTCTATCTATCTATCCATCCATCTATCTATCTATCTATTTATCTATCTAGTGATATACATGCCTTACCTACTTAATAGAGTCATATGGAAATTCTGGTAACTTTGGGATAAACTAAAGTGTTTACATTTGAGTTTGATTAAGTTAATTTACATAAAATTCCCTTTTATAACTGCAAGTTTAGTCTTGATAACAGCAAGCAAATCTCAAAATTAAGGCGCTAGAAAGAAATGCACAGAGCTTCATTAAAATCTGCGTAGAGGTATGTTACCAAAACAAGTATACAAATATATATGCTTCATAAGCATTAATAAAGCATAGTATAAACTATGCATTAGTCTCTGTTATCTGCAGAGTTAATGTGATAAGGAATTCAAGTTTATTTTCTTGTAAGAGACAAAAAGTACTTAAATATACTTATTACTGAGAGGAATTATACAGATCCAATCTTGTCAAAGCTCCCGAACTAATGTAGCAGAATGTCACCTTGAGAACAATATTAAGTTAAAAATATTATTGTTTTAATGTCAAAATTGTGAGAGCAGCTACAATAACACTACTTTCTCTAACAATTAAAACACGAGTAGCATTTTTATAAAGCACCCAGATGAAATTGTAACATAAAATGGAAGGAAAAGACTTAATTGTTAGAAAAACAAAAATCTCAACTAGAGCAAGAAGGAAAATCAAGGCAGTAAGTGTTAATGTAAAGCTTTTGCTGAGAGCAAGGACAAAGTTATAATCTCAAAACACAGGAGGCAAGGCAGGAAGACCGCACATTGAAGGCCAGCTTGGGCCAGAGAGTCCCTCACCTAAAAAATAAAACAAAATAAACCCCACAACTTGAACTGAGATTAATCACATCACAAATGGCTTATCACGGGTATGAAAAGTTTTAAGTATTTTTTAATGTCAAAGAATTATATTACATGGAATTCATTTTTATTTTATTTCTATAAAAAGGTAGAAACTGGATATTCATACTCAAGTCAACTAGTCACAACATATAGAACACAAAAAGAAACAAATCTACAAAAATGTTGTTACTATTAAAAAGGTTAAATCACATCAAATAAACTTTAGTTCTGAATTTTATTTGCAATGTTAAAAGGGAATTAATTTGAGTAGGAAAACTCCAGTGTAAAATATTCAGAACAGCATGTGTGGAAACTACAAGACTATATGCACTTAACACCATTATAAATGTGCCTAACATGTCAGTAAAGTTTTACTTGTCAACATTAGAACATTCAATGATGGCAATTATAGCCAGTCCAACTATACCAAGGTCCAGGCAATTACTAGAAACTGTAACATCCATTCCAGCTGTTACCTTTAGGGTGATACTAAAACAAAGTGTTCTGTCACTGTAAGAATCACTATAACCGGGATTAAGAAACAACTAATTGGTAGGAATTCGGTCTCTCAAATATTCCAGGATAGCTGCTGTTCCTTTCATTAATATGGCTGCTCGAGGAATACGGAATGGATTTCCATCTAGAAGCAATGTTCTAAACAAAAGAAAGAAACAGAGAACTCAAACATTTTCTATTTGTGTGACTTTTCTCTCAAGGAAATAAACTATTATTTGCCATTTTATTAAGCATGTACTCTTTCCTATTGGCCCATTTTCAAATCTGAGCATTTAAATATTTGGAATAATAGCTATAATAACCAAAAAACACAGTATTATTAGAATAATTATTACATGAGAGTAACTAAAATAAATAAGTAATTTATTTACTGGTTCATTTTCTTAGTAACTCTATGATGTAGGTACCATAAATGTTCCTTTTTACAGATGAGGAAACACAAATTTAGGGAAAACAGGCTTGCTTAAAATCAAACAGTTCCTAAATGATGAATCTTTGGTTTGAACATCATTTAATCTAGACTCTGTACAATTTTATAGTGGTCACTTAACAAATGCTCAGATTAGATTTAGACAAATAAACGTTCAAGCTGCCAATAGCTTTCAAATTTCATACTTTTTCTTGATGATTTCACTGTATAAAACGTCCTCTAATAGCTAGGTATGAAAATGTATTTTTATAACCAAGCATTCCCAAGTCCAAGGCATGAGAATCTTGAATTTCAGCCCAGCCTAGGTTACATATTAGTACTATGCCTTAAAAGATAATTTACTTTTTGATAATTCTGTCTTCTTTTCTTTATGTATGGTGTATTCAAGAGTATATCTTCAGGAAGTCTGGGGAAAAGGGTGCAGAACTCAAGGGGTGGGAAAAGTGCAGCAGTGTAACTCGCTGGACACTGGTGAAAATGAACTATACAACTTGTGAGTGAAGACAAGGGAGGGACTGAGAGAGAGGGGACAGAAGACACTGCATGAAAGGAAATGTACCCATTACCTGACTCATGTGATTCTAATCCCTCTGAATGCCATGTTTATAATAACAATACAGTAAATTAATTCTAAAAAATAATTTAAAAATTTTAAATAAACAGTCCCCAAGTATAGGGGAGAAGTGCTTCCAAATTTCACAGGTCCAAAAATGTGTAATGTAGAAAATACATGCTATTTCAGGAATAAATTACAGTGCTCTTGGCCATGAATTCAATGTCAGTGAATCAACAATAAATTTAAGAGGTGTCTACATAGTAATATATAAAACAAGGTTATATAGGCTAGTAAAAATGCTAGGACCAGATCTTTGCAGAAACAGAATACTTAGGAACAATGCTTCAATATTCACCACTTCGCAGAGACTATATAGAACATTATTACAGCCAATAAGAATCACACTTATAATCCTAACTACTCAGGAGGCTGAGATCTAAGGATTATAGTATGAGACCAGTCTGGGCAGGAAAAGTTCATGAGATTTTGATCTCTAATAATACACCAAAAAGCTGGGAGCTGTGGTTCAAGTGGTAGAGTGCTAGCCTTAAACAAAAAGCTCAAGGACAGTGCCCAAGATCTGAGTTCAAGCACCAGTCCCAGCACAAATAATGATGATGATAATAACAATAATAATGTCCTAAATGCAATGCTAAAGGATCCATATTTGCCTCACATTTTTATGAAGTAGAGTTTGTATTATAAGCATATAGGAAAGTACTACTGGGCCTGGGAGTATCTTAGTGGTAGAGTGATTGTGTAGAATGCATGAAGTCCTGGGTTAAATTCCTCAATACCACATAAACACTAACAGCCTGAAGTGGTGCTACGACTTAAGTGGTAGAGTGCTAGCCTTGAGCGAATGAAGCTTGGGGACAGTGCCCAGGCCCTGAGTTTTAGCATAGGACTGGCAAAATAAATAAATACTACCATATATTTATACAAGTATACTATATAAACAAAGATTAAAATTATTGATCAAATTTGAAAAACTGAATTGGGATTCTGAGTTTTGTTAACTCTATTTTGTAGTAATGTAAAAACTGAGTTCAGAAGAATGCTGTAGTTACCTTAGATTCACACAATTTCCAAGCTCTGGTGGAATTTGTAGAAGGTCATTATTTTGAAGGTCCAGTGTAATCAGATTTTCCATCATCTTTAGTTTCTGAGGGTCTAGAGATCCAACCTGATTGTTACTAATCAGAACAGTCTCTAGTGTGTAGATACGGTACAGAACTTCAGGGAATATTTTGAACCTATTAATATAGGAACACAACACCTAAATATACTGAAACCAGAAGTTAAAAATCATTTCTTAAAAAAAAGCAGACTGTGAATTATGTCATGAAATCATATTTTCTTTAGGGATTAAGTCTTATATTCTAATTTCCTAGAAGATAAGAAAATATACTAATTGTAGAAACCTTGAAATACATGCTAAGTAAATGGACAGACTTGTAAATCACTACTGATTATAAATAAAAAAAATCAAACATTTAGAATAAACTTGCTATTAACATTTTAAAAATTGCTACTAGAATCAATTTTCAACATAAAAAATATTAATGACTAAGAGCTCAATTTTGGACTCAAACAACCTAGATTCAAATCTCTATAATTTAGTATTTAAGTATACCATTTAAGTATACCTGAGCTATTTAAATCTTTAATTAAATATACTAATAAAACCTACCACATAGGATTTTTATAAGAATGAGATAGATAATACCTATAAGTACCTAATACAGCACCAACAATAATTAGCTCCCAAGAGACATAATTCTTAATCATCTGCAGTATCTTCATCATGTTTCCATCAAAAAAATAAAAGTCTAATTTCATTTACCATAAAAAAAACTCTTAAACGTTTGCATGCCCGATCTCATCTGTTACTTCTCTAGATCTTTCATTTATGGACTACACAGGTATTTGAACTTCTTGAAGTGCCTCAAACATACCAAGTTGTAACCTATTTGTACTACAGCGCATGCTATTCATTGTACTGGTTGATCCTTTCTCTCCCAGTGTGCCTGGCAAATGTCTACTGCCTCAGTTTCAAAATTACCTTCTCTACCTTCATGTGATCTCAGAAAATGTCTTTTCTTATGGGTTGTGATGCTATTTAAGCAATTAAAACCATTCATTTTAATATTTGTCTCACTACTAAAATTTAGATTTCTCAAAATGGTAAAACAAAATAAAAATCTGCTAGATATCAACTGAGCAAGCTACATCACTTTCAAGTGTATTGAAGAAATGAAAATAATACTGAATAAATGAAAATAAAAATGACTACTAAAATAAAAACAGTGGGCATTCTTATGGGCTTTTTAGTCATTCTTTCTAGTTGGGAAGACCTACATTTACAGAATGATTTCTAAAATTGGCTTAATATTTCTTACCTATTAAAGGACAGATTGATTGTTTGTAATCTTGTCAGTGATTCCATTTCTTCAGGCAAAGAATTTAAAAAATTGTTCCTAAATGGCAAATGAAAACAGAGGATTTACAAAGTTTAAAACTTTCACAGGTTTAATTTGTAAATAAACTTTTTCCCCCCAGTCCCAGGGCTTGAACTCAGGGCCTGAGCACTGTCCTTGGGCTTTCTCAAGGCTAAAGCTCTACCGCTTGAGCCACAGCACCATTTCCGGCTTTCTCTATGTATGTGGTACCATGGAATAGAACCCATGTATTCATGCATACTAGGCAAGCACTCTACCACTAGACTAAACTCCTGGTCCCGTAAATAAACTTTTTTAGGAAAAAAAAATATAATGCCATATATAATCTTAATCTGATCTCATTATGGCAAAACTCTGAGTATTTTGAATCAGTCAGTGGTCCAAAATATTTAGTGCAGCAACATGCAATCAGTTGATAATGCAGTCAGTTCTTTCATAATAAGTATAATGAGGTATATACTCTAAATTAATCTCTTATCTCCTTCACAGTAAACTCGGCAATCACAATATATAGACTCTGGATCACACTGGTAATAGTGCCTATAATAAATGCTCTTCATGTTAATAAATCTTACATAAGGACACAAATTTCAACACCATGAAGATTTAGAAAATAATGGGAAAAAAGGAAGAGTGAAATAAAAAAGATTCTATATGTTTAGAAACTTCTTTATTCAATTGGCCTACATCTATCTAGGTTTAAAATTTCATTTACACAAAGTCTGCTTTTTGGGATCTTACTATTAAACACTACAATAAATAATTATATTTCCTGTTGGAAGAATCTGGGAGCAATGTTAGAATAAAAGTTAACAGCAAGGCAGACAGTGTCTATTAGCATTATAGCTACTATCAACAGAAAATAGGTGTGAAAAGCTGAGCACTACTGGCTCATGTCTAATCCTATTAGGGAGGCTGAGACTAGAAGAATCCAAGCTCAAGGATAGCTAAGCGAAAAAGGTCAAAGATCCATTCTCAATCTACAGCGAGACACAACAGTAAAAGACTATGAGGAAAGCTAAGATTAGAAAGACCCCTGATCCACGGGCCTGGAGTTTGACCTAGTGGTAGAGTGCTTGCCTAATGTGCATAAGGACTTGGGTTCCATTCCTCCGTAGCACATACATAGAAGAATTTTTTGTTACACTATCTTACCTTGTTATCTGGTATATAGTATATATGTTTATTTATTTGAGATAGGATAGGGAAGGTGGGAAAACAAGATGAGGGGAGCATGTGGGAGGAAGGAAATGGGGACAAAAATGTGAGGAGTATCGACATGAAGTAATGCACCTTCTATCTGGCAAATATAATGTGACTCTATTAATTACAATAAAAAGAAAAAGAAAAAGCTGGAAGTGGGGCTATGGCTCAAGTGGTTAGTAAAGCTCTCGCCTTAAGAAAGCCTAAGGTCAGTGCTCAGGCCCTGAATTCAAGCCCTAGGACTGGCAAAAAAAAAAAAAAAAAAAAAAAAAAAAAAAAAAAACCCTGATCCAGGCTGGACAAAAATGTACATCTCCACAAAAGGAAGGGAGATACAGTGGCAAGCCTCTGTGATCCAGCAACAGTGGAAGCCTAAAGTACCAGCACTCCCTGCACTACATACTGTACTTAAGACCACCTCAAAAACAGAAGGATAAGAAACACAGAGACAGAGACAGAAGAGGAATAATTATCTCAGCAAAGCAAGAGGAGCTAGGGCTGGGCTGTGCATGCTACTACATATCTGGCTAAAAAGAGCTAAAGCTGTGTAACAATGTATGTAATATGTAGTAACAATTTAAAAATATGAGAACAATTTTAAATCAAGCCAGGTGCTGGTGACTCATTCCTGTAACCTTAGCTATACTGGAGGCTGAGATCTGAGGATCACAGTTTAGCCAGCCCAGGCACTAATGATCACGAAACTCATCTCCAATTAACCACCAGAAAACAGGAAGTGGTGCTGTAGCTCAAGGGGTAGGGTGGTCACCTTGAGCAGATCTCACAGACAACACCCAGGCCAAGGGTGGGGTGGGAGCCTTGAGCTGAAGAGCTCAGGGACAGCACCCGGGCCCAGAGTTCATGCCCCATGACTCACAAAAGGAAGGAAGGAAGGAAGGAAGGAAGGAAGGAAGGAAGGAAGGAAGGAAGGAAGGAAGGAAGGAAAGGAAAGGAGGGAGGGAGGAAAGGAGGGAGGGAGGAAAGGAGGGAGGGAGGAAGGAATATTTTAATTGCATCAAGCAAATAAATTACTATATAATCTGTTTTCCTTAAAGAACTGTTAAACTTGTGGTACTATCACTTCAAATTAGACATATTTAAACTAAACTTAATGTTATTTTTGAATATTTCAAAAGTTTCTATTATTTTAATTGTCACTTATAGTATTTTTTACTTTATTTGTGGCTTTTTGTATTTAATGTAGCATTTTAAAGCAAGCAGATTCCTTAAAGAGAAGTTATGTGGAAGCCCTAAACTATTTACTTTCAGGAAGAAAACAATATAAAGGAAACTATTTCCATGTATGATTGATAACTTTAGGCTGAATCTAAAAATATGTTCATATTTTAAACACTTTTAATATTTTAAATGTTTTTAATATTTTAAATAACTAACTTATACACTGCTTTAAGTTGATAGACTAAGCTTTTTCCTAAATACTTCAGAGTATTGATTACAACTTATTTCAGTTGCTAAATACTTTAGATTTCCTATAAAATACTGTAATAAACGAAAGATAAGTTTTTATATTTTACCTATAAAATACCGCTTCAAGGGCTAGTAAGGCAACCATAAAAGAAAGATTATAAAATTTTGTGTAAATCAAGAAAACATTGTTAATAAATACCTTAGATCTAAAAATGTTAATTTTTGAAGCGTACATAACTCCAAGGATATAAAGGTGAGCTTATTAAAACTGAGATTGACATCAGACACCATTTCTTTCAGTTCTACAATCCTGAAACAAAATAATTTATAAAATGTTACCAACAGCACCCATTTCAAAGACTTTTGCATAAGTAATAAGAATAAATATTAGATGATCTTACTATTTTCTGTGTAAAACCTTTCTACCTTAACAGTCTATGTAGCAGCTTAACTTAAAACTCCATTTTTTTTTCTATGTTTAAGCCAACTGGCACCAAGGAGACTAACCAGACTTATATCTTAAATCCATAAAATAAATTATTAGGTATGTATTTATAACAATAATTTTCTGTGCTTCTTTCCTATTAACTGTATGTTACTTCAAAATATTTTAAACATATATGTTCACTTCATTTCAGTTCTGCTAGATAACCAATATTTTTCAAAAGTTCAGAAACATAAAAGTTCACTAAGAAAAGATTTTGCCAGCTCATAATAAAAATGTATTCAACAGTATAAATTACCCATTAATCCACCTGCATTGGGTGATCTCTTCAGTAATTTTCTTCTGGTGCCCATTATTTTATTTTATTTTTTATTCCAATCTTGGGGCCTGCTCTCAGGGCACGAGCACCACCCCTGAGCTATTTTGTTCATCTAGTTCTCTACCACTTGAGCCACAGCTCCACTTCTGGCTTTTTGGTGATTAACTGGTGATTAATTGGACTGTCTGCCTGGGCTGGCATTGAACTGCGGTCCTCGGACCTCAGCTTCCTGAGTAGCTAGGATTACAGGCATGAACCACCAGTGCCAAGCTTTTTCTTCTGGTGTTTACTAAAGACAAAAAGTAACTTCATATTGTAAGAATTCTAATGTCTATTTTTGTTTACAATATATGAGAAATAAGCATTCCCAACCATGTGTACTCCTCAAAACAATTGAAAAATTATTAATACAGAAAATTTGTCTATTATTTTTTTAATTAATAGCTATTTTCCACTATTTTATTAATGTTATGTTTATGTGGTACAGAGGAATTGAACCCAGGGCCTCATGCATGACAGGCAAGCATTCTACCACTAGGCCACCTTCCCAGCACCAAAGTCTATTATTTTTAGAACTAATTTCACAACTAAGACATAAGAAAACTAAGAACCAATCATGTTTTAATAGAATTTTTAGTGAAAACAGTTCTTACCTTTTTGGAATTTCAGATAGATGATTCTTACTGAAGTTAACAGATGTGATTATGTTGCTTTTCACTGAATCAAATACTTCATCAGGAATCAAAGCTGTATGCTTATCACTAAATGAAAAATTATTTTAAAAATGAAATATTCTCATCAATCCAAAATGTCACTACTACTGCTCATTATCACAGTTTGAGTATTGCTGTTATTTATTTTTTAAATTAAAAGTGCTGCAAGAAACAAAACCAAAGGGGAGAGGAGAAGAATGAATAGGGAAAATGAACAGCATGCAAGCAAGAACACATTGTATATGACCCAGAACTGAGAACAATAAAGGAAAGGATGAGTAGAGGCAGATGAAGATGTTGAAGGGATGATCAGATGCACTGTATGTATCAAGTGCTTTGTAGATCTTAGCCTCTCGAGTAGCTAGGATTACAAGTATGAGCCACAGGTACCTGGCCCAGGTAGCTGTTTTCTGAAATTTTTTTTCAAAAATTTCCTTATGAGTTTTGTAAAACTTCAAACAATGAATTACATACCTGTAGTCTAATAATTTTAGTGTCATGATGGAGTGTACGTTGACTCTTGACTCACTTGGTAGTGTCATAGCAGTCTCACTGACAGAGTGACTCTGGTTAGGTCCATCATCTGGCAAAAGAGAAGTTATATAATAGCAAAATTTATACAACAAAGTCATTTTTAAATTCTTTCTGTGTGGGTATAATGGTCCTGGAGCTTGAACTCAGGTCATGAACTTTGTCTTTGAGCTCATTTTGCTCAGTGCTAGAGCTCTGTAACTTCAGCCCACAACTCTACTTCCAGAATTTTCTAGTAGTTTTTCTTAGTAGAAATAAATGTCTTCACAAATTTTCCTGCTTGGGCTGGCTTTAAATTGTGATCATCAGTTCTCAACTGTTTGAGTAGCTAGGCTTACAGCCACCAACACCTCACCATTATTAAGTTCTTAATGACATGGAAAACAGTATAATTTCTAGATATTATTGGTAAGATTGTCTTTACATTTTATTTCTAACAATTCAAAGCTGGGTCATGAATATATTTAGCTAATAGAAAATAAATAAAAATGTTCTAGACTAAGGCTTCATATCCCTTAAAAAAAATCCTACTGAAAACCAAAACAGCTTGGTACTGGCACAACAAGAGGCCTGAGGACTAATGAAATAGAGCTGAAGACCCAGAAATCAATCCGCAGACCTATGACCACATAATCTTTGATAAGGGAGCCAATAGGATGGAAGAAAGACAGCCTCTTCATCAAGTGGTGCTGGCAGAATTGGTTAAGCACTTGCAGAAAACTAAAGTTGGATCCTTCAATATCACCCCGCAGCAGAATTAGTTCCAAATGGATCAAAGACGTAGAGGTCAAAGCAGATAACCTGAAAACTTTACAAGAAGGCATAGGAGATATGCTAGGTCTCCTTGGCACAGGTTGAAACTTTCTTAATAAAGAAAATGAGACTGCATTAAACTGCAGGGCTTCTGTATGGCAAAGGAAATACACATACTAGCAAGATAAATAGAAAGCCCACAGAGTGGGAGATCTTCAAAAGCCATACAACAAAAAGGGCCTCATATCTAAAATACATCTACAGCTCAAAAAAAACAGAATCTCTCCAAAACAAAGAAACAACCATCTCCAAAAAAACAACCATCCCATTAAATGATGGGCTAAAGACCTAAAGAGAGAATTCTCTGAAGAGGAATAAGAATGGCCTATAGGCCATTAAACCACAGACCTATAGCCACCTAATCTGTGACAAGGGAGCCAAAAAAAAATAGAATGGAAGAAAGACAGCCTCTTCAACAAGTGGTGCTGGCAGAACTGGTTAAGCACCTGCAGAAAACTAAAGTTGGATCCTTGTCACCCTGCACTAGAATTAACTCCAAATGGGTCAAAGACCTCAAGGTAAAAGCTGACACACTGAAAACTTTACAAGAAGGAATAGGAGACACACTAGGCACCCTTGGCACAGGTCAAAACTTTCTCAATAAGGATCAAGAAACACAACAAATCAGAGAAAAGCTGGATAAGTGGGACTGCATGAAACTGCAGAGCTTCGTATGGCAAAGGACATAGCTAGTAAATTAATTAGGAAGCCTACAGAATGGGAGAAGATCTTCTCTCACCATACAATAGACTAATGCCTCATATCTAAAATATATCAACAGCTCAAAAAATTGAATCAATCCAAAACTAATCTCCAAAGTAACCATCCCATTAAAAGATGGGCCAAAGACTCAAAGAGTCTTCTCTGAAGAAGAAACAAAAATGGCCTATAGACACATGAAGAAATGCTCAACATCTCTGGTCATAAAAGAAATGCAAATCAAAATAACTCTAAGATTCCACCTCACTCCAGTTAGAATGGCCAGGATCAATAAAACTAATAACAACAGATGCTGGAGGGGATGTGGCCAGGAGGGATCACTACTACACTGTTGGTGGGAGTGCAAACTCGTTCAACCACTATGGAAAGCAGTATGGCAGTTCCTCAAAAGACTAAACATAGAGCTCCCCTATGACCCAGCAATTCCACTACTTGGCATTTACCCAATTGTCCAGAAACAAGGACATACTAAATCCACTAGCACAGTGATGTTCATTGCAGCCCTATTTACTATAACAAAGATATGGAACCAACCCAGATGTCCCTCATTTGATGAGTGGATCAACAAGATGTGGTATTTATACACAATGGAATTCTATGCTGCTGTCAGAAAGAATGACATCACCCCATTTGTAAGGAAATGGAAAGACTTAGAAAAAAATCATATTAAGTGAAGTAAGCCAGACTCAAAGGAACATAGGCCCAATAGTCTCCCTCATTTGTCAAAATCAGTAGAAACCTTGGGCTCTCCTAGCAGAGATTTACAATAGAACAAAATCTAGAGACATTAGGCCAAATAGTACAACATTAAATGTAAGGATCTCCAGGATAAGGAAACAAAAGCCATATAATGAATGACTGTTGTCCTTAATGTACTATGTTACTGCTCATCTCTTTTGCCATCCCTTGGTTATCTCATATTGTTACAATTTTTCACCTTGTTATCTGATATATTTTATATATGCTTAATTGGTTATTTGAAATTGCATAGGGAAAGGGGGAAATCAAGATAATCGCGGGGAGGGGGATGGGAGGAAGGGAAATGAGGACCATATCATGAGAAAGGGTATCAATGTTTGTGAAGTTATGCACCTTCTATCTGGTGAATACAATGTGACCCTTCTATTAAACACAATAAAAAAATTATTAAAAAAAAAAACTGGAAGTAGAGCTACGGTGAAAGTGGGTAGACTGCCAGCCATGAGCAAAGACAACTCAAGGACAGTTCCCAGATTATGTGTTCAAGTTGGTGAGGTTGTGCTTGCACATACACACACACATACACACACACACACACACATACCCTCTGGATCGATTTAATTTTTATTATTATACATTAATTGTACAAGGTAAAGGACTTTGTTATCCTTTTTCCTTATGTGCATGTAATGTACTTTGATCATATTTACTTCTCTATTATGCTTTCTTGTTGCTATTCCTACATCTATATATTTCTTTTTTCCCACTTCATCTCCATACTAGTCCCTTTTACTTTCATGAGCATGGTATTCCATTTTGTTTTCCTTCCATAGCTCTAATGAATGAGAGAAATATTCAACTAGTCTTTGATGGACTCAGTTATTTCAATAAATATGATTATCTCCAGTTCCACCCATTTTTATTCTTTGTTATACACAAGTATAATTCCATTGTATACACATATCACTCTTTGTATATTCAGATATCTGTTAATGGGCAGCTGGGCTGATTCTATAGTTTAGCTACTGTGAGTTGTGGCACAATAAACACATGTGTGGGAATACCTCTACAATAAAAAAAAAAAAAGAATGGCCTATAGACACATGAAGAAATGCTAGACATCTCTGGCCATAAAAGAAATGCAAATGAAAACAACTTTGAGATTTCACCTCACTCCAGTTAGAATGGCCATGATCAAGAAATCTAATAACAATAGATACTGGCACAGATGTGGCCAGGAGAGATCTCTAGTACACTGTTGATGGGGTATTTTTGCAAAAGATATTTGAATGTAGAATTTTTAACAATATTTGAAAGAGCAACATCCCAAAATTCAAACATAAAGCAAAAGATATTTGCTAATTAATACTAAGTATATTTCAGTTGTACTGATTTCACTGATGTAAGAGAGTGTATTATTAGATTTAAATATGCAAATTTTGGGCTAGGAGTGTGGCCTAGTGGTAGAGTGCTTGCCTAGCATTCACGAAGCCCTGGGTTCGATTCCTCATTACCACATATACAAAAAAAGTGGCAAGCAGTGCTGTGGCTCAAGTCGCAGAGCACTAGCCTTGAGCATAAAGTGTTTAAGAACACTGCCCAAGCCCTGAGTTCAAGCCCCAGGACTAGCAAAAAAAAAAAAGAAAATAATTATGAGTTAATTAAAAAGTAAATATCCCTCTGAAAAAAACTGATTAACCAGTTAATTCCTCTGCAAATACAATACAAATATCATATTCATGAAAATACCACAGAACAAATTCTTTGGTAATTAATATTGAAATCTGAGGATCACAGTTCAAAGCTAGCCTGGGCAGAAAAGTTCACGAGGTTCTTTTTATTTTTTAACCAGTCCTGAGCCTTGAGCTCAGGACCTGAGCAATGACCTTGGGCTTTCTCAAGGCTAGAACTCTACCACTTGAGCATAGCACCACTTCTGGCTTTTTTTTCTATGTATTGGTACAAAGGAATTGAACCCAGGTCTTGGTACAAAGGAATTGAACCCAGGTCTTCGTACATGCTAGGAAAGCACTCTACCATCAGGCCAAACTCCCAGCCCTAGGTTCTTATCTTTATGACCAGCTGTACTCTTCTAAAAGGGGGACTGGTCTGAAAGATAAATTTACTTGTCATTAATTTTCACAAATTGCTTGATTTTTTTTTAGCATGTACACTTCATGCCTATTTAAAAACCTAAACAATCTTAAGTATTTCAGTTGGTTGCTAATGGCTCATGACTAGCTAGCTACTCAGGAGGCTGATATTTTGAGGATCACAGTGCAAAGCCACCCAGGCAGCAACGTCCTTGAGACTTTGCTACCAAAAAGGCCTGAAACGTAGATGTGGCTCAACTGATAGAGCATTATTACCCTTGAGCAGAAAAGCTTAGGGAAAGCACCCATGCCCTGAGTCAACGCTTAGGACCAACACACATACACAAAATCAAATTGAAAAGACCTACTAAACAGCAAGAACGATGAAGAGAAATAGACACAACAAATCATAAATTTTTTTCAGCACTGGGGGGTCTAAATGCTAGCCCTCATACCTGCAGTTGCACTACTACATGAATCACATCCTTAACCCTATTATTATCAAAACAAGAAGAAAAGATCCTATACATTTCCAGTAAGAAAAACACCCTATTTGCTGTACAAGTAACAAATCTGAACATATCTAAAATACATTAAGCTGGGAAAAGAAAAAAGGCACTAGTCTGTGTGTGTGTGTGTGTGTGTGTGTGTGTGTGTGTGTGACTTAAAAAAAGATTAGTAAAAGATCACAAAGAAACTGAAAATGATATCAAATTATATAATCTGAACACAGTGTATGGATTTTTTAAAAATTTACTGCAGTGCTTGGGCTCAAGCCCAGGACCTTACACATTCCAAGCAAGTACTCTACAACTAATCTATCTACAACTCAGCCTCATACAGTCATTTAAAGTAAACTTATGATTTTGCAGCTTTTCAGTGCAAATGAGTCTCACTGAATTTTGATACAGGTCTGTGTTCTTTTTGCTTAGGAACAGTATGTTTCCTTCCCTTTATTTCTAATAGCCACACATATTCCTTGGTTCACAGTCTTTTCTAGCTTCAAAGCCAGCAATAATGGGCTCTTTTCACACTGTATCACACTGACCTCCTCTCTAGTATTACATGTCGGTTTTTAAAAATCTTTGTGATAATGATAGGCACTGCGTTTAATCCATTACAACTGATGAACAATTTTAATTGCCCTCTGTCATATAAGCAACATTCCCATGCTGCAGAGATTAAGATGTGGTTGTAAGGTTAGTATTCTATCTACTATACAAATGGCAGAGCAAGATATGGATAACACTGTTAAGCAATTAAACTCCAAAGTAAAGGCAGTTTTGGTAACAATTAAGCTTAAAAATTATGATGACAATCAAAATTATGATGACAAACTTGAATACCCCTCTTTCTGATGCTTTAACAATTGAAATGTACGGAAGGGACCAAGATTATAGGGCTCTCTGGTGAAGGCTTCTTCTAGCACTCTCACATGACAGCAAGCAAAGAGAATGCTCCCTTTAACCTTAAATGGTTTTATACGGGTGCCAGTCCTATTCATGACGCTCCTATCCTCATGGCACAACCCTCTCCTGAAGGGGACAATTTTCAATACTATTGCACTGGAGATTAACTTTCACTACAAACTTCAAAGAGGATACCAGGATTCAACCATAATGATACTGGATGGAGACTTTAGGAACCCAGCAGGAACACACAGCGAACAGACAAAATATCACTGCTACATAGTTCCTACCCATAAACTGCAAAAGATTGCAGAAACTATGACCATAACATTTCCAGCTTAAGATGGTCTTATAAAGTTCTTTGCTTAAAGTATACTCTTTAAGCTTATAGCTAAACTATAAATCACCCAAGACTGGAATGTTATATGCTGAATTTTTACAAACCTCAAACCTAGTCCCTGATGCTGACATTATAAAAAAGATTGTTAAATTCTTAGTAATGGTCTATGTATAATAACTTGGATTAATATTAAAATCTACCCATTACATCCTGTCAAAGCTTCAATAAACACCTACTTTAACTTTAGAAAGGAACAAATCTTCACTTTCAGTATATAACCTATGAGTTCTACTGATTTGTTACTATACTGACAGAAGTATCTACATTCACAGGTTTGCTAAGTTCTGAAAAAAAATTAAGAAAGACACTTTAGTTTGTTAACTTAGAATAACCATGTTCCAAAAATAATATAAAGTTAATCTATTTTAATAATTTTATTAACTTTTAGTGTGGTATATCTCAGTTTCTATTTTATGTCTGACATTGTAGCAAGAACAAGAGCACACAGAAAAAATTGATTATAGCAGTGAATTGCTGTGTAACAAATCAGTCCGAAACAATGGTTGAATGTATTAACTACTCATTTGACTTGCATCTGTATAGATTATGCACAACCTGGCACACTATTATCAACACTGCTCTGTTTTTCATGTAGCTCTTCTAAGAAGAAATAATAGAACAGTACCTGTGATCTTGCTTCTTAGGTATTTGAGGACTTCTTGAGTTCCTTTCTGAAAGGGGAGAGACAAAACCACATTTGTCAATGTATATCTTAAAGTTTATAAATCAACATATGTGAATTTAAGTTAAAAAATAAAGAGCTATGGGCCGGGAGTGTGGCCTTGTTAACAGTAGAGGGCTCTCCTAGCATGCACAAAGCCCTGGGGTCATTTCCTTGATACCACAGACAAAGAAGTGGCTCAAGGGGTAGAACTGAAAGCCTAAGGACAGTTCCTAGGCCCTGAGTTCAAGCCCCAGGAATGGAAAAAAATAAAGAGCTGAATTCTAAAAATACTTACATTTAGAATTTCTCTTCGAATAGTTCTCAAAGGATTTCCTTCTAGTGCCAAAAATTTCAAATGAAGATTTCCCATTGAATAGGGCAGACTACAAATAATTAAATTAATTTCAGGGATAATATTTAATATAGAGACAACTAGCCAAAGTGTTGACTATAAAAATAACATATGACAAACAATATATAAATCTTTAAGAAAATCCAAATAACATAAACCAAAAGTTATATGCTAAACATGTAAAAGAGAAGCCAAATATTTATTAAATATTTATCATGTTGAAACTGCTAGAAATGAATGACAGAATGTTTGCTGAAATATATCCACTACTAAAAAAAAATATTAAAAATATAAATACAACAGAATAGACATGGCTCTACTTATCTAGCAGCTATCTGGCCTACACAAAGTCTGAGTCTAGTACCACAATAAACAAGTAAATAAATAATCAATAAATATTAATAAACTGTTACATCAGAAAGGCATACACAAAAACTATATACTTTTTATAATGCTTTTTATAGTATACTCATAAGACAGTAAAAGAATAATACAGAGGTCTGGTACTAGTGGCCCACAACTGTAATCCTAGGTATTAAGGAAGCTGGAATCTGAGAATCATGGTTCAAGCCCAGCCCTGGCACAAAAGTCCGTGAGACTCTTATCTCCAATTAACCACCAGAAAACTAGAAGTGGACCTGTGGCTCAAGGGGTAGAACGCTAGCCTTGAGCTGAAGAGGTCAGGTCCAGTGCCCAAGCCCAGAGTTCAACTCCCATGACTGACCAAAAAAAAGAATACAGGGCATACTCATATTAGAGTAGAAACAACTACTCATATTAGGAAATTGACTTGTGCTGACAAGAAATACATGATCAAGTTGTACAATATGCCATAATGCACACTGTGGAAGCAGATTTGCAGTTTTGCATTACTTATTTAAATACACATATAAATGAAAATCTGCACCAGGAGCTGGTGGCTCATGCCTATAATCCTAGCTACTCAGGAGGCTGAAATCTGAGGATCAAGGTTCAAAGCCAACTCAGGAAAGACAGCCCAAGAGACTCAATTCCAAAAAAAGGGAGAAGTGGAGCAATGGCTCAAGAGGTAGAATGTTAGCTCTGAGCAAAATGAAACCTCAGAAACAAGCTGGGCACTGGTGGCTCACAACTGTTATCCTAGCTGTTCATAAGACTGAGATCTGAGGATTATAGCTCAAAACCTGTCTGTGCAGGAAAGTCCCATGGAATTTTTGTCTCCAATAAACTACTCAGAAAAAGCTGGAAGTAGTGTGTGGCTTAACTGGTAGTGAGCTAGCTTTGAAAAAAGACAGCACCCTGGCACTGAATTCAAGCACAAGTATCAACCAAAAAGAAAACAAACACACAAAACACTCAGGGACAGAACCTATGCTCTGGGTTCAAGCGCCAGGACCAGCACAAAAAAAAAAAAGAAAGAAAGATAGATAGAAAGAAAGAAAGGAAGAAAGAAAGAAAGAAAGAAAGCGTTTCTTCTGTCAAACAGAACTTCCCAGCAATCAAAGGTTAAGTTCTTAGACATTTGGTGGGCATAATAATCTTCAGTAAATATGAAACTCAGTGTGTGTTCCTTAATGAGAAAGAGTTTCAGTTAAAAGTAGTTTTATGTAGATTTCCCTCCCAAATAATACTCTATTCAGTTACCTCTTAGTCACTGTATTCAATTACCTTACTGTTAATACTTTACTGTTTTAAATGACATTACAACCAAAGTAATCTTTTTAGTCTATCAATAGCTGCTAACTAATAAAAAATGATTCTTCCACATAGAACTAAAGCCCTAAATTCTTATAACCTCCTTATTTCTATTTGAACACTATTTTTAGAATTCCCAAGCTCTGTGCAATTTCTTCCCACCATGTGGATCATTCACCATCTCCACACACAAATCTTAAAATCATAATCACTGTTAAAATGAGTGGCCACATAGTCGAACTATGGAAGGATGTGATCTTGAAAATAAATGTGATCTTAAGTTTTACATTGTAGACAAGTAATTTGCTTCACTCTAATCCCAGTCCTAAAGCTAGCCAGGATTCCTCCTACTAAGTAATAAATCCCTTAATACTCTAACGCATTACATATTCCATACAGTTTTAATTTAACAAATTTAACAAATAGTTATCAAATATCTTCTATGTATGAAGCATTGAATTAGGAGGTAGATATAGACCAATGTACAAAACAGATGATAATATTCAGGTTTATTGCAAAGCTTAGTTATAGTTAGTTATAGTAATTTGTAAATCTATCTGCTTTTATTAGTATACCAAGTTGGCTGCTGAGGACAAAATACAATCTTTGTACTTAATGAACACTGAATAAATACTTTAGCTCCATTTTTAAAAAGGACCTCTATTTTTAAGCAAAAACTTGTAACCAAAATACAGGCTTAATATCTATTCAATTGTTCTTTAAACTTACCTGCTAATATCATTGTTGCTTAGGTCAAGCCTTTCCAAAGACTGTAGTAGTATAATTTCATCTGGAACAGATTTTAACTTGTTATCCTTCAGGTCTAGCACAAGGATAGAATTCAGATGCTTAAGATGATCTGCCCCTAACACTTCAATCTGGTTTTCACCTACATGTAATTCCTACAAAACCAAATATCAGTTATGTGTATTTTGGATACTCTTTCATTTAAAATCATTGAAACAGACATGGCGGGGGGGGGGGGGGGACTTTTTAATACCACATTGTTTAGATTTTCTATTACATTTAAGCTATTTTCAAGCAAATGCAAAACAACAGAAAGTCAATTTTCCAAGAATTTTCTGATAATTTCAAAATAATTAGAACTGAATCTGGTGGAAATATGAAGTTCCAAAACTAAAACAATTTAATAATTATATTTGTAGGATTAATAGAAGTATAAATATAAAAATTACTAGTGAGAAATGAAAGGACCTCCAGGATATAGAAACAAAAGCCATTTAAGGAGTGATTGTTGTCCTTAATGTACTATGTTACCTCTTATCTCTTTTGCTGTCCCTTGGTTATCTCATAATGTTACCGTATTTTACCTTGTTATCTGATATATTGTATATATGCTTATATGCTTATTTGGTTATTTGTAATAGGAAAGGGAAGGGGGGAAAATAAGATGAGGGGTGGGAATGGGGTAGGAAAATGGGGACCAAGACATGAGAAAAGGTATCAATGTTTGTGAAGTAATGCACCTTCTATCTGGTGAATATAATGTAACCCTTCTAATAATTACAATAAAAAATATTGAAAAATTACTAGTGAAAATTATTCCAATGAACAAATCAATCAGTTCAAAAACATTTATATTATAATCCATTTACTATATTGCATTACAATTAGTTATTATATACACTGATTTCCCATTAACAAAATCTATAAGATAAAAATTAATTGTAGTAAATGAAAATTTTATTTTATATCTTATATATAAATATGCCACATATTTATATATTATATGTTATATTTTTATTTTTTAATCACTATCACCATTCTATTTAAAACTCTGAGAAGAAAAGGATAAGGGAGAATGATAGAGAAGTCTGATGTACACAGATAGTTTGCATATGTAGACATGTGGAAGTAAAATTTCCTATTCATTTGATTAGCACTAATAAAAAATGTTAAAAACAAAAAACTCATTAAAACTGGCACATAAAAGTCTACAAAGAAAAGCAAACTGTGGCAGGTTTAAAAGACAAATCAATGATATTCTTAAAGCCAAAATAAAGTAATTAACCTTAAATAAACCTGAGTATGATCAGGTAAATTCTAAGAGGTGCAAATTTCAAGAATTAGACAAATATTCCTTCCCAATATTTCAGGGTTCCTGCTATTTAGCTTCACTTACCATTTTAGCCTTATTATAATACTTCTCAACTATAAACTGTTTACCAGAGAAAATAAATTTTAATTTGTGAAATTAGTATTTTTTGTTAAAAATGCATTATTATCAAAGCAGAGGGTCTGTGGCTCATACTTATAATCCTATCACTTGGGAAGCCGAGATCTGAGGATCAAAGTTCAAAGGAAGTGCCAGCAAAAAAGTCCAAGAGAATCTTACCTTCCAATTAAACACCAACCCCCCCCCCCAAAAAAAAAAAAAACCCTCAAAGTAGAGCTATGGCCGAAGTGATAGAATGCCAACTTTGAGAGAAAAAAGTTACGGGACAATGCACACCCAAGCGCTGAATGAAAGCACTAGAACCAACATATACAAATATTACTAACAAAATAGTACAAATGTTAGTGTCACATTAAATTTCTGAAAAATATTAAGAGGAAAAGAATAATACATATAACTAACATACATGATGATTAGAAAACAAGATAGCTCATCTTCAAAAACTACATTCACATAACTAAGTTTTGAAAACCATATTCATTTAGTAATCAACTAAAAGGTACCTTTAATAGTCTACAAGATGGAAATTCTGGTAGAAAACGCAATTTATTCCTCCTCAAATAAAGCAATTCTAGTGACTCCATGCCAGCCAGTTCAGAAGGTATAGTTTCCAAGAGATTACAATTACAATCAAAGTGCTTTAATCCTGCAATACATAATAATTAAAAGTCCAATATATATTCATAGAAAAAATATTCTGTGATTGTATGGAACTTAAAAGAATATGTTAGAAATCCTCATCAGATTTATAAACCTAAACAGTAGTATATAGACACAATAATTAAAAATAAATTACCACTGAATGGAATATAAACAAACTTTTTTACATTCTTATAGAAATAGTAGTATTTAAGCCTGGCACCAGTGGCTCACACATTTAATCCCAGCTACTCAGGAGACTGAGATCTGAGGATTGTGGTTCAAAGCCAGTCCGGGCACAAAAGTCCATGAGTCTCTTATCTCCAATTAACTACCAGAAAACCAGAAATGGTGCTGTGGCTCAAGTGGTAGAGTGCTAGCCTTGAGTTAAAGAGCTCAGGGACAGCACCCAGGCCCAGAAATCAAGCCCTAACATGGATTGCTGTTTTTAGTGTACTATGTTATTTCTCTTCTCTTCTTTTTTGCCCTTATGGTTAATCTCATGTTCTATTGTATTGGACTTTGTTACCTTGCATATTGTATATATGTTTATTTGTTTATTTGAAATAGGAAAGGGAAGAGGTGAAAACAAGATGCCTGGAGGGGGTGAGGGGAGGGAAACGGGGACAAAAACATGAGAAGGGGCATCAATGTATGAGAAGTAATGCACCTTCTACCTGACTAATGTAACTGTAACCCCTCTTTACACTATCCTGACAATAAAAAATAAATAAAATTTAAAAAAACTAGTACTATTAAAATTAAGGGCTGGGCATTAGCTCATTGGTAGAGCAACTGAGTGCTCTAGAGTGCTTAAGGTTTTGACATTCCAGTATTTTTTGGTGCTAGTTCTTTAGGTAAATAGTACAAAAGAATTGTTTGGAGAAAATATTTGTTTAGCTTTATCACCATAAAAACATTATATTTCTCTGTACTAAAAATTATCTGCCTTGGGCTAGGAGTTTGGCCTAGAAGTAGAGTGCTTGCCTAGCACGCACATAAAGCCAGATTTGATTCCTCAGTATTATCTACATAGAAAAACCTTGAAATTGTGCTGTGGTTCAAGTGGTAGAACTCTAGCCTTGAGAAATCCCGAAGAGAGTGCTCAGGCCCTGAGTTCAAGCCCCAGGACTGGCCAAAAAAAAAAAAAAAAAAACCAACTGCCTAAAAACAAGGTGCCTCAAATTCAAACTTACAATGTTTTTTTCATTTTTAACCAGACATAAATCCTTTTTCATTTTATCTATTTATTTTTAATTTTGTAGTACTGGGGTTTCAATTCAGCCACACACCTACAGCCCTTCTGATTGTTTTTTTTTATTAATTGTATTTTATTGTCCAGATAATGTATAGAGGGGTTACAGTTACATTCGTCAAGAGGTGGGTACATTATTTCTTGAAACTTGACACCCCTTCTCATGTTTTTGCCTTCCTTCCCTTCCCTCTTCCCCCTTTCAGTCATCCTGCTTTCCTCCTTTCCTTCTCTATTTCAAATAAACCAGTAAGTGTGTATACAGTATACTAGTACACAAATTCAGAGTAACCTCATGAGATTAACAGTAAGTGGAAAAAGAGAAAATAACTTTACATAGTACATTAAGAACAGCAACCACAAAGATAAAACTTTTGTTTCATTAACCTAGAGTTCATTTAGTTTAGTCTCATCCTGTATGACCTTAGGAACACAGTTTTTGAACTATTGTGGTCCTCTGTTAGGAGAATCTTAAATGTTTATTAATTATTACAAATGAGAAAAACTATTGAGCTTATGCTCCTTTGGAACTGATTTACATCACTTAACATGATTTTTTTCAAGTTTTCCCATTTCTTTATGAATGGGGCAATGCCATTCTTTCTAATGGAAGCACAGAATTCCATTGTGTATAATCTTCTTGATCCATTCATCTGAGGGGGATCTAGGTTGATTCCATATCTTAGCTATGGTAAACACAGTTGCAATGAACATCTTTGTGCTAGTAGCTTTAGTATGGCCTTGCTTCTGAACATTTGGATAAATGCCAAGGAGTGGGATTGCTGGTCATCGGGGAGCTCTATGTTTAGTCTTCTGAAGAACTGCCATACTGTTTTCCATAGTGGTTGAACGAGTTTTACACTCCCACCAACAGTGTAGTAGCAATTTCTTTTTTTTTTTTTTTAAGGTGGTATCTTAGGGTTGTTTTTATTTGCATTTCCTTTATGACCATAGATAATGAACATTTTCTCATATGTTTTTCTGCCATTTTAATCTCTTCTTCTGATATGTCTCTCTTTAGTTCCCTTGCCCATTTAGTGAATGGTTTATTGGGTTTTCTTGAGTTCCCTGTAGATACTGAATATTAAGCATTTGTCAGATGTATTGTTGGTGAATATCTATTCCCAGTTGGGTGGCTGTCTCTCTACTTTTGTGACTATGTTTTTATCTGTACAGAAAGTTTTTATTTTTAGGTAGTCCCATTTGTCGAGTCTCTCTCCAATCTGTTGTGGCCCTGGGATTCTGTTCAGGAATCTTTTGCCAGTGCCTTTGAGTTCCAGTGTCTCTTCTACTTTATGATGTAGCAGTTTCATGGTTTCTGGTCTGACATTGAGGTCTTTGATCCACTTTGAGTTAATGCTTGTGCATGGCGAAAGGCTAGGGTCAATTGTTAGTTTTCTGTATGTGGCTGCCCAGTTTTGCCAGCACCAATAATTGAATAGACTATGTTTGGTCCACTGTATATATTTGGCTCCTTTGTCAAATACAAGTTGCCTATAGGTATGTGGTTCTATTTCTGGGTCTTCTATTCTGTTCCACTGATCTTCTGGTCTGTTTTTCTGCTAGAGCGAATCATGCTGAGTGAGACAAGTCAAGACCAGAGATCCTTTCATGCTTTCTTGCTATTGAGAATGAACACAAGATTCTGGAAGTATGGCTGACATTGGTTGTGCAGCCTGAGATTGCTTCAAGTCACAGCTCCCAAGGTCCACTGAAGACATCCTGGACACTTGACTTGGGGTCTGACCCTAGGTCCAGGAGTGTGTGGGTGTCTGGAGAATTTTCTCTCCCAGCTGTAGGAGCTAAGTTGAGTTTCTTCTTAAAAAATCACTGTTTGCCTCCTGAAACACTGTGAGACCAACTGTCCTGCTGGGGGGACCAGCGTGACCCCCGACCCCCGTTGGGATGCCTCTTGTGCTGCAGAGGCCACAGCCCCACATAGGACAGGAAAACCAGGACCACCAGTCCCAGAGCCACTGCCTGCTGAAGCTGTTTGTTCTTCTGTCCTCCTTAGGGACTCCTCTTTTCTTGCTGCAGGTTGGAGCCAGTCCACACGTGGGCCAAGGGGAGTGGAGGAAAGCAGAGGCCTCCCTGTAGTAGCAATTTCTTACTGGCCACATCCTGGCCAGCATTGGTTGTTATTCGTTTTCTTGATCCTGGCCATTCTAGCTGGAGTGAGGTGGAATCTTAGAGTTGTTTTGATTTGCATATCTTTTATGGCCAGAGATGTCGAGCATTTCTTCATGTGTCTATAGGCCATTCTTATTTCCTCTTCAGAGAAATCTCTCTTTAAGTCTTTAGCCCATCTTTTAATGGGATAGTTGGTTTTTGAGAGATTCAATTTTTTGAGCTGTAAGTATATTTTAGGTATGAGGCCCTTGTCTGTTGTATGGCTATTGGAGACCTTCTCCCACTTTTTGGGCTTTCTTCTTTTTTTTTTTTCATATATATCTGTGGGCTTTCTAGTTAATTTGCTAACTATGTCCTTTGCCATACAGAAGCTCTGCAGTTTAATGCAGTTCCATTTGTCCAAACTTTAATTTGTTGTGTTTCGACCTGTGCCAAGGAGACCTAGTGCATCTCCTATTCCTTCCTGTAAAGTTTTGATCCATTTAGAATTAATTCAGGTACTGGCAACTCATGTATTGTAGCTCTGCCCCTGTGCAAGGAAACTACAATATCCAACTCCCTCCATTCTCCAACCAACAGCCCTCAGAGCAGGGGAGCTCTAGTCTAGCACAGTGGAGCATGCCCAGCCTGCAGGCCCGCCACCAGGCCAGGGCACCATCTGATAGTCATAAGGAAAGGACACAAGCATCCCAAATAAACTCAACAAACTTAAAATTTTTTAAATATACAAGACTTACTTCTCATTTTACTTATTTCTGCTGGCAAACTCTTTAGCTGGTTACTGGAAAGATTGAGTCGTATCAGACTGGCTAGAGAAGAAAAACTAGCAGGAATGCTTGTAAGACGATTGTTGGAAAGATCCTTTGAAAAGAAAAGACTGAATGAATAAATAAGCTCAGGGAAAAGAAAATAAATACCACTAAAAAAATTTCAGAATTTTGAGAAAATTACAACATAAGACTACTTCATATATATGTGTATATATATATATATATATATATATATATATACCACACACACATATAATAGTCTTTATTCACTGATCATCAAGAAGATCATTAATTTGGGTACTTCTCAACATGTACAGTTATTGTGCTCATCAATGTAGTGGGCAAGAATTAGAACAAATTCTGACTTCTAAAATATACAAAGAAGAGCCGGAGGTGGTGGCTCATGCCTGTAATCCTAGATACTCAGGAGGCAGAGATCTGAGGATCAAGGTTCAAAGCAAGGCAGGGCACAATAGGACTTGAGACTCTTACCTTCAATTAATCTCTAGAAAAGGAAGTGGGGCTTGGCTCAAGGGTAGAGCAGTAGCCTTGAGCTGAAGAGCTCAGAGACAACGCCCAAGCCCAGGAGTGGGGCAGTAACCTTGAGCTGAAAAGTTCAAGGAATAGCCCAGGCCAAGTTCAAGCCCCATGATCCCCAAAATAAATAAATAAATAAATAACACAAGAAAATGTTCATTAAAATTAATTTATGCTATGTAGCACATGCCATATTTAGGATATTTAAATTCATTTGTTGAGCCAATATTTCTAAGTCTTTATGATGAATTGAATTATTATTGGTAATTCATAACATAAAGTGAATTTCATACAAGAATTTCTGAAAGAAACAAAGATAAAACTATAAAAGTAACCAGCTGTTTTAATTTGGGAGAAAAATATTTTCCTTGATTCTCACTGACCTCAACATGTCCACTTTTACCAAAACCAGATGTCTATTTTATATGTTTTCTAATTTAATTAATTTCTGTATTTTATTTTTTCTTTAAATTTTGATTTTCGGCTTTTAAAAATGAAATTAGAAGCTGGACAGTGGTGGCACACACCTGTAATCCAAGCTGGTCAGAGCCTGAGATCTGAGGATCAGGAACAAAGACAGCCTAAGCTCAAGCCCAGGGCCAGAAATTTTTTTTTAGAAAGGAGAACTATACTGTAAAACAACCTTTAAAAGACAATATTGGGAGTCACCTGTGGCTCTATGTCTGTAATTCTTCTACTAAGGTAGCTGAAATCTAAGAGTCACAGTCATTATCACTGTGATTCTTGGTTATCATGATGGGAACTGCTCTGCTCTGCCAAGGACTCATCATCATAATGGATTGAAACCTCTGTAACTGAAAATTTCATGACTCCAGAGCTTTTCATTTACTGAAACTGAAACAAAAAGTCTTAGCCATTTGTCATTCCTCTAATTTTTTTATGAAGATAGCAGGTATAATACAAGCAACATAAATGAAAGGCAAATGGGAAGCTATGGTTTCCTAAGATGTGTTTTCCATGACTTGTACTCAGTTTATCCCCTGAGGACAACTTAAGAAAGCTCCACTTTTCCTACAGGGTCTTAAAATTTTTGAAGAGGGGGATGCAGGAGTGTGGCCTAATGGTAGAGTACTTGCCTAGCATGCACGAAGATCCGGGATTGACTCCTCAGTACCACATATATAGAAAAAGCCAGAAGTCATGCTGTGACTCAAGTGGTAGAGCTCTAGCCCAAGGACAGTGTTCAGGCCCTGAGTTCAAGCCAGAGAACTGGCAAAAAAAGATTTTTTTTTGAAGAGGAAGCAGATTACTTATTGGGGAAAAGTATTATTTATATGATGGAGAGTTAGTAACACTTACATATTCACAAGTCATTAGTTTTTTATATATTATACCCACCAGCCACAAATCACACAAAAAATTGGAAAACCACCACTTACTAAATCTTCTAAATTGGAAAGTTGTTCAAATCCCTCTGGTATGTAAGTTAATTCATTATGTTGGAGATATAGGGCCTTCAGGTTTCTTAGGTGTGTCATTTCCTCAGGAATCATTTCCAGTTTGTTATGGCTATTGGTTGACAAAAATAAACAATGAATAATTTGGTAGACGAGACAAGAAATATTTAGCAAAGGCATTCTTTTACTTTGTCAGTTTTTTGTGCCTGTTCTTCAGCTTGAAATCAAGGACTTGTCCTTGAGCTTTTTTGCTCAAGGCTAGTGTTCTACCACCACTGGAGTCAGAGTTCCACTTCTGGCTTTTGGTGGTCAACTGGAAATAAGAGACCCACAGACACTCCTGCCCCAGCTTTGATCCTCTTATTTCAGCTTCCTGAGTAACCAGGATTATAAAAGTGAACCAACATCCTTCTAACAAAGGCTTCTATCTGTCCTTACCAATGACAGGAACTCATTATAGAAACTAAGCACTTATTTAAGAACTTATCAAAACTCACATCCAGAAAACCATACCCAGTGATATAACTAGTGTTTTGAAGTGCATCAAAGAAAAATAACAAAAAAGTTTAGAAATTCTTGTTAATTTATAATCAACTCTCACTTTTACATGTAAATGAAAGAATTTACTGAACATTTAGTATCTACTATTATAGCTGACTTTCAGAACTTTGATGTAAATATATTTATAACATATTACAAGATGATTCACATTACATAAAGGTTAGGCTTCACGATTTGCAGTCAGAACATAAGCAGCTGTTTCAGTTTGAGGGCCTGCCAGTTCGTGTTGAAAGTAATATTTAAATCCTATGTTTTGGACTTGTAAGAAGAAACTTTAAGGCAGTTCTAAACAATTATCATGTTGTTGGCGGTGGTGGTTTGTTGTCCTATACTTATATTGGAGCTTGAACTCATGGTCTCTTACTTTTGCTTAGCCTTTTCCATTCCAAGTTGGCACCCTATCATTCGAGATACATTTCCACTTTTTATAGGCTGGCTTCAAACTGGGATCCTCAGTGTCCTGAATAGCCAGGACTGAAAGTTTGTGCAACAAGTGCCTAGCCAATTAGCCCTCTTTCATAGGTAGCATTTTTGTGGACTCATGATAATCTTATGTTTTTTTTTTTACAAAATTAGAAAAATTACTGTTTTAGAAATTACTTTTCCTAAGATCAATCAATTTACAATTAGAAAAGATACAACTATCTTTTTTTTTCAAAAATCTGTACAGGCTGAATACCTAAAAGTCTGTGGGACTCTTATTTCAAACTAACCAGTAAAAAAAGTCAAAAGTAGAGTTGTGGCTCAAGTGAGTAAGAGTACCAACCTTGAGCAAAAAAGCTTAGAGACAATGCCTAAGCTCTGAGTTCAAGCCCCAAGAATAGCAAAAATTAATTTTTAAAAAGTCATAAACATGCTTATTTTATAAAAGTTTTCCAAATGACTAATGTAAATGAAAGAATTAAGAAATAAGAGTATTTTATTTTCTTCTCCTAAATGAAATTTCCCCTAATTTCTTCTTTTCTACCCCAGATATAGCAGATGTTTCTTTATAATGGATATATTTTGGGGAACACATAATTAACTAGAGCCTTTGCCACTCAAGTTTCCTAAGTATCTATCAATGGCAATATTATAATCATGTTCATGGAATCCCAGAGATTTTGGAAAAATTAAAAACTGCTAATATTACAAAACATAGTGGCAGGGTACAGTTCAGAGGCATAGTGCTTGTCTAGAATGTATACGGTCAAGTCGGATATCAAGAGTCACAAATCTAAGAAAGAATAAAATTCTTCAGCATTAAAGAAAGAATTGGTATTTTTCCCTATACTTTAACAGCTAGTTTTTTCTTAGTTATCAAAGTAACTTAAAATTTGGCATGTGAAGAGAATGGTTTGCCAAAATCAGAATCACAATAAATTATCATATTACATAGACAATTCCATTTGAGCCCAACAATTTAGAGCCATCCTGGACAACACAGTAAAACATAATATCTTTTCTTAAAAAAAAAAAGTAAAATGAAATAGAGGAGGGCAACAGTGGTAGCTCCTGCCTGTAATCCTGCTGCTCAGGAAATATGAAATTGGCAGTATAGGAAGCCAAGGCCAGCCCCAGACAAAAACTTGATACTGTCATCCAAAATGCTGCTAAAGCAAAAAGGACTAGAATATTGTTTAAGTAGGGGCAAGTGAGAGGCCTTTAAGTTTCAAACCCCAGTACCAAGAACAACAACAAAAATATTCTCCTTCAACTACTTTCTGAAATAATACAAAAATACTTCCATTTATTGAGTTGGGGATTTAAACAAGGGTTTCAAGAATACTACACAAGAGGTACTATCTATAAACTAACATCCCAACCCAGTGACACTTTCCAATGTTAGGACAAAATATTTTAAGCCCAACGCTGGTGGCTCATGTCTGTAATCCTAGCTACTCAAGAGGCAGTTCAACTCCAGCCTGGGCATTTAAGTCCATGAGACTTGGCTCCAATTAACCACCCGAAAACTGGAATTGGTGCTGTGGCTCAACATGGTAGAGAGCTAGCTTTGGGCTGCAAAGCTCAAGGACAGCACCCAAGCCCAGAGTTCAAGCCCCATGACTGACCAAAGAATTTTTTTTTGGCCAGTTCTGGGGCTTGAAGTCAGGGCCTTGGCACTGCCCTTGGACACTTTTTGATCAAGGCTATCGCCCTGCCACTTGAGCCACAATGCCACTTCCAGCTTTTTCCATGTATGTGGTACTGAAGAACTGAACCTAGGGCTTTGTGCACACTAGGCGAGCACTCAACCACTAGGCCAAATTCCCAGCCCCAAAACAAAATTTTAAGTATATTGCTTATACTATTGTAATTGCAATATTAGAAAAAAATAAGCTAAACTTTACCTGATATTAAGCTTCTGAAGATTTTCTAGCTCTCTT